>NW_015151574.1:231588-245374 GCF_000732505.1 Cyprinodon variegatus | reverse complement strand
ATATTTCATCAGAAAAAGCAAAAAAAAAAACACCCTCGTCGATGGTTTTGTTAAGTGTCTTCAGCTAATGTGTGTTCTTTTTAATAAGGAACAAACTAGCAAATGTATGTAGATTACTGATTTTACCAATTATGTCCACGGACGGCTCACCTCTTGCATCATTGGTAGGTGAACGTTTCAGCCATTGTGTAACAAAACAATAGGGCTGATACTGTGATCAATCTATTGAAATAATCATCAACTAATTAATTAATGGATTAATCATTAACTAGAGTATAGACTCTAAAACATGCCTTTAGTTGCAAGATAAACTATCTTAAAGCAGTAACTCTACCAAAATTGTAAAAACAAAAATATATATGTATATACATATGAATATTTTGCATTAAAGCTTTAAAAAAAACTTTGTCAAAATGCTATATCCAGAACTCCATAGGTGGAAAAGTTTTAGTTTCACCTGGTTTAATATTGTAAAAAATCTTCTTTAAGGGTCCTTTTGCTATCTGATTATTAATCGGAAAAATAATCATCAGATTAATCAATTATGTTGGGGTTTTTTTATGCAGCCATTTGATTTAGGTGTTAGGTGTCTTGCCCTTAATTTAAAATTATCTTGGTGCAGCATAGTGGTGGCGCTACAGTGCTATGTGATTTTTTTTATTTTTTATTTAACAATGACAGGGAACCTGGTCAGAGTTAATGTGAAGATCTGTGGATTTGGATACAGAGCAGTGCTGGACTGGTGAAACAACAGGCCTTAATATAAATGCATATTCACGAGGGAAGGGTTTAAATTTAAATTATATGTATGTATTCTAACGTTTCTAAGTTTGTTTTGGGACATGCAAAGTCCAAAAGTAAGACTTATAAACAGGCTTTTACTAAAATATTTAAACTCTATTCAGTTTGACTGGAAAATTTATACCCCTAAAGACTTAGTTGAATGCATGTTACACCTCTGAGATCTGATTAAAAAGGAATTGGTCACCCAACATTTTTATTTCCCTTTATAGTTGCATACCATGTTGTTGTGGCCTCATAAAATCAGCGTTAAAATTTGTACTTGCAGACTGACAAAAGATGTGAATACATCTGAATGCACTGTATGTTCCTATTTGATCTGAATTTCACTACCTTTTCTTGTCTCAAATGTTCTGTTTAGAAGAGTGTTGAATATTTTCTACACTTTCTTCTTTGCTGCAGCACGTTTTGTCGCCATATCTGTATTAACTGCTGTTCCTTTAACCATCCTGCTAAAAAAAATGGCCCTCGGCTCTGATTGGATAGCTGATTGCTCTAAAATGGCAGAGAGCAGAATGATAATTTATTTCTCTCTATATATATAAATATGTATATATTTTGTAAACTAAATTAACGCTCAAGTAGCAACTTGTACACATATGAACCTGTACACCTATTTACATACATTTAAGATTAAAGCGCACCACAAAGGAGCAAACATGTCCTCATACCATTGCTGGGGTGTTACATAATATCTATAGCTGGAAGAAATCTGAAAAAGAACTAGGTTTTTAGCTTATTTTTATCTTATTAATTGAAGTGAAGTGTTGGAAATATTAGTTATTTTGTTCAGAAAGAAATGCATCTTTCTGCATAGCTGTATGATAGTGATTGGCTGAAAGGAGACAGGGCTGCTAGCCCTTTACTCCCTGGACTTATTTTAAGTTCTGAATTCAGACAGAGGCTGTGTCTACATCAAACCTGGAAATGTGGATGAACTTCAAATGAGGCCACTTATTAAAAGCATTGTCCTTATTCAGATATGGAAAAGAGAAACCCTGGAGAGGTGGCTGCTGTTTTCTGCTACCCTCCTGCTGTATTTTCTCCACTTTCTGATGAGATAACTGGTAGGTTTTTAAATGGATGACCTAGATTTCAGTTGGCCTGCCAATGGTGCAGTTGATACTGCAGGGGGCGCTATTGAAGTGTAGCGTTTCATCCTCACTGCATTGACTGTGCTGCATGAGAGACTGCCTTGGAATACCAATGAGTGTTCTTTTTTTGGGATCAGCACAGTCTCTTCCCTGCGTTTTGTCCCTTGTTCCATCGTCAAACCTACATTTTTCTAATTTTTCTGATTGCTCTTCTCTCCTTTCTACCTTTAATTGTCTTCTGTTGTTTGCTCCCCGTCCGTTTCCTTCCTTTGCCGCATGTGTCTCTGGTTGATTTGAGGGTTGTCAGCTGCGTCAGATCTGAGCTGTGCTGTCATTTTTCACCCCACTGAGGGGAAGAAACATCTTTTATTGATTCTGCTACGTACTGTCCCCCTTTTTCTTTTCCCTAGGCTCAAGCCGTTTGGTTTTTGCCAACCACATAACTGCCGCACTAGCTGTTCTCCTTGACTCCTCTTTAAAATTCTTTACATTTTTTCCAGTAAGCTGTAGTTTAATAAAAAAATGCCTGCTAAAAGTATTCACACCCTATTTTCACCTTGGGCCACATTATATCAACAAACTGCAATGTAAGGTGTTGGGGTCTTATGTAATGTGCCAGTTTAATGTAATGCACAACCGTGAAGTGCAAAGAATAGGATACATTGACCTAAAAATATTTTGATTATAAAAAAAAAAAAGGAAAACCTGTGAAAAGCATGACATGCATTTATAATCAGCCCCCTGACTCAATAATACATAGAACAATGTTTGCTTTTTCCTTTTTTATTTTTCACTATTTTGTCAGGCTTAAATGTTTCAAATGATTAAAAATAATTTTAGTACCTGTGGTAACCTGTGAGAAAATGTTTCTGTTGTCACAATGTTAAATACTTTAATGCAGTGGTTCCCAAAGTGTGGGGCGTGGAAATTTTATTGTAATCCAAAGGGGGGCCCAGAAGCAAATCTTTGGGAACCACTGCTTTAATGAGTGTTTCCTATCAGTCTGGAAAGGGTTTCCAGGTCATTTCTAAGGCTTTTGGTCACTAGTGAACCACAATGAGAGCTAATATTCGCAAATGGAGAAATATAAAAAAGTGATGAATCTTCCTAAGACTGGCCTGCCTGCTGTCAAGACTCATTCTGGAGGTCACAAAGGAAAGTTCACACTGCAGGGAAATATGACCTAAATCTTTTTTTTTGTATTGTACTTTTTCCCATATGTGAACAATATCATAATTTTTCATGTCATTCTGAATGACCTGATCCAGATCTATTCATCACCAAAAGACTCATGCGTTTGTCTCTTTGCATCTTGTCCAAACAAACCATTTCTGAATAAGCTCATCAAACCTGCAGTGGTGGAAGTATGTGGCCCTGGACAGCCAAATTGATAAACACAGGCTGATTTATACTCAGAAACCGGGTCGTTTGCGTGTGTGTCACTGTGAATACAAATGTGCCCCCCTGTCGCAGACACCCTGCTGCACCTCTCCAAAATTGCAGGTGACCGCAGACAAGAGGCCTCTGATTGGTCAAATCTACATCCACTATACTGTGTATTTCCTGTTTGGTACCTTACTGCCCTGTTTTGGAAAACGACTTGCGAAAATGGAACAGCTAGAAGAGCGAGGTGCGCAAGAACGCTGGGACCTTTTTTCGACCTGGATCCCTGCTCCTTTTCGCCCTCATGTCTCTTCGTTGTCGCACAAACTTGCTCCTACTTCCGCACCGCCTCGGCCGTATCTAGATGCACAGTTAGTTTGTGATTGTCCCTCTTGCGTTTTGGTGTGGAATAACATGTTGCAGACCACGCTTCAGAATTGGGCATAAATCAAAAATATCTGTGACAAGCTCACTGCGACACACTGCTACGGCTGCTTTCTTATGTGTTCATTTTTTTAATTTATTTTTTTATAGTGTTCTGTCTGGCGATGTGGCAGTAAGAATAATTGCCTTGATGCCAAAAAGAGCCCGACAGATTTTACTTTTACAAGTGGAGCATTACGGTTATCGCCATAGTGTTCCGCTTGTTTTATGCATATAAATTGCTTTATTATAATTATGCAGGGAGTTTTTACAGATTATATGGACACTGCAATGTAATTAAAACAGGAAAGGAAAAACAGGAGGAAAAAAAAGGAGAAAAGATGAAAGAAAGGAGATAAAAGGGAGATAATGATAAAACATTTTCCGTCTGCTTCATCACCTGCAAGGAGATGTAAAAAGAACAGCACAACCAATGGACATGGTACGAGACATACAATAAAGTAACACCTAGATACTATCGCTGAAGTATATATACTGTGTGTATAATGTGTTAAATTAGCTAGATATATATTTAAAATGTACAGCAACAGGCAGGTTTAACAGCATTTCCTTTAAAAAAAAAAAGATGGTTTTATGTCACACCCATAGTTATTCGATTGGTTCTAACATGTTACCTCTGACTCTGTTCGTCATGCCTTTGAAATTTGTTTCTATTTGCTAGTTTCCAGATTGATTGGCAGTAAATACAACTCAAGTCATTCTGGCTGAGTAAAGCTGTATGTGTCTGATGGTGAATGCCCACCCATCAAAAACCTGACCAGCAATTCAACCTCAATAGCTTGAAAATGCATAATCTTATGTTCCTATAAAAGAAAATTACTGATAACCATTTGATAATGATAAATTAAGGTTGTATTCACCAAGCATATATCCTGATTATGTTTAATTGTTCTTTTTCAGTTTAAATAGAATTCCAGCTCCAGACGCTATGAGCAGACATAAACAGATGTGGCACGCTCTAAGCAAAAACAAAATGCTGCAGTCACAGAAAGAAAATTATGCAAATGGTATAAATGCTAGCAAACCTGCGCCACAAAACACAACAGACTTTGAGTTTTCCCGTTTCCAGTCTTAAATACATTTCACAGTGATACAAACTTATTAAAGAGCATTAAAAAATTGTTTTTCATATGAAAAATCTTGGAAAATGTGAAGTCATAAATTGCATAAAACACATATTTTCCCTTCATTTTTCAGATAATACCACAGATAAGACTTACATTATGATGGAAGCCAGGCTGGGAGCTCTTTTCAAGTCTGAGAGTGAATATACCATTTTGGACAAGTGAGTAAAAGCTTCACTGTGTTTCTACAAAGAATGCTATTGATTTATGATCTTAACTCTTCATCAAGGGAAGTCAATTCTACAGCTTTAGCAACCTTATGGAGGATATATAAATGCACAACTTAAATAGTAGGATAGTATTGAAAATTGTTTTACAATGTCGTATAAATAGTAACCTTTTGATAATAGCTCAGTTTACTAGATTCTGATATCTGTTTTGTTAACTATATGTCCTCTTTACTCTTTTTGTTAGATTTCCTGGAAAGGTCCTAAAAGGAAAAAAGTACAAACCACTTTTTCACTACTTCATTAAGGTAAGTGGACTTTTTTGTGGTGTTTTCTTGTCTCATATATGAATGCTTACAGTTTTTCTTTTTTTTTTTTTTAACCTAAAAGGAGTCCAACTGGTTTATTAATTTTTTTCTTTATTAATAAAAGAAATATAAGTCGGTTATTCTGATTTATTTGTTTACATCTGTGCACCTGCTCCCTCCGCATGTCTGTTATAATCTCTTTTAGAGGCAATTTATACATTTTTTCCTATTTTGTTCAATAAACCAACAAATATTTCAGGAGTTGACTAGTTGGCACACAAATATGTGATACGCAAACTGTTGTTTTTACAAGCAGAAAGGTTCCAGTTAGCTATGGACAAGTTTGATGGGCATTTCTGGTTTACTTCAGACACCAAGCGACCTCTGCTACTTATTTCTGTTTGAATAAGGTCAGCCTTTATTTACATTTGAAGGCGACAGCTCAAAGATGGGTACATTATCATTTCTTTATTATATGAGAAAATGGCTCAACAATTCCTCACCCTGTACATGCCGACAAAGATGGCTATGTGCTGACATACGGTTTGGTGTGCATGGAGGTAGATGTTCATCAAGGCCAGTTTCTGATTGCTTCCTGCAATAATGATGGGCTGGTGGTTCTGGTGGGTGCAGAGGTGGAGACTGCAGGCTTCACCTGTACAGCTGGAGCCGGCCAGTCATGCAGTGATGCTGCTGCCGCCCTGTTGCCACAGAGTCCACCCCATCACCTCAACGGGATTTTGAAAAAAAAAAAATCCTCTGTTCATTCATAGCGCTCTTTCTCTCTATCGTTCTCTAGACACACATTTAAAGATGCTAAAAAAGGCCGCATTCATGCCAGAGGTGCTCAGGTCCACTTGTATGGCAAATACTTTATTATCTTACTCAGAGACGTCAGTCAACAAGGCCGATTAAGATCATTACAATCATTGAACTAAATGGTGAGGAGCCTGATCTGGTTCATTTTCTTCAGTCTTTAATAACCTGATGCTGCAAGGAAGACTCCAGTATGGTGCCTGATCCCACTATTTTCCCTGAGTTTTACGTGGGTTAGGGGGCAGCTCATGCAGGTGGAGATAACATGACTCCAATTACTTTATTTAACCCAATATGGAATCTCTGTCTTCAACTACAACTCGGACCATAAACACTGACATCTGCAACTCTCTCCTTCTGAGCTCCCTGAAGTTTTCAGCAGAAACTGAAGGAGATTGAGGGATTGCTGTCAAGTCAATAAGTCGATGCAGTCAGCTTGTTTTTCTTAGATAGGAAACTTTGAACCAATCTCACTGTGTGATCTGGTTGAGTTGTCTCTGTAATGCTCCTTGAAATGACATGTGTTGTTAATTGGAGCTATATAAATAAATTGAGTTGAAACTTGTCTATTGTAATGTACCTCAAAATTCAAGCAGCTGCCTCTGTTTGGATTAATAAAGTGTTATGTTTGGACATGTAAGGAGTTTTAGTTAACACATTTTTCTTATTTTTATTTTCTGTAAAAGCAGCTTTTTTGCACCACATTTGCAGTGTGTAGGGTCCTCGTCGTTCTTTGCCCAGTCATGAGCGCACCTGTCAACATCTCCTGTCCTCATCATCCTCCTCCTCTTTGCAGCTGTCCATTCGAATAATTGCATTAACACCCATAACTTGCTGTCCAATAGTTTAACCTCCATGTCTGCCTGAGCTTTCTGACACAATTCTGCCACAGCATCAAGCAATTCAGTCTGGCATCTTCCATCTTGCAGTGCTACAGAATTTACACTTGTGTATATTGTGATTGCACGGTGTGATGATGTGTGAGGGCTTTAGGAACAACAATGCAACACAGGAAAAGAACATTTGCAAATTGTTAGTCACATGTGCGACTGAACTGATGACACTCTGGAGCCCAGACTAACTAGAAAAAGGTGGCAGAGGAGCCAAATTAATCTCCACAGTGCTACCAGTTATAAACAGCCCTTTATCAAGTAAAAAAAGGGAGAATGTGTACTGGATACATTTCCATGTACTGGATTCTTTACAGTGTTTTGTTTAAATGTAATATAATGGAATGTGCTTGTGTATCAGGAAGATTCTTGCTGTTTAGGGTACATGAACTCTGAAACTATTTAAAAATACTAAATGTTGCTGCTAATTATTTTTTGTGAACTGTATGAAATTCTTCTTTCCTAGTTTGCAGAGAAAGGAGCATTCCAGGTACTGACGGATAACTACGTCAAGGAGGAGGAGGGTACCGGGGTCGTCCACCAGGCCCCTTACTTTGGAGCCGTGAGTAAAATTCAAAATCTTAATCATAATTTGTTCATGTGTCAAATGACTGCACTGTGTGGTGAAGTGGCCAATCAGTTTATATTCAGGAAAATTATGCTGTATTGTAAAAAAAAACTTTGTTCATACCTTCTGTTCCCTGAAAAATGATATTAAGAAAAATATAGATATTAAGAAATGTGAAATACTTCCATGTCCTGATTGTTCACTTTGAGCTTTTAGGTGAATAACAGATGAGGACACTAGCTAAATGCATCCATCATTAACTTTTGGGTACTTTGTCAGGGAAGCGTCACAGTGTTGAATCTCATTTGTCTCCTTCAGGAAACAAAATTGAAGTAAGGAAGTGAAGTGATTTAGGAATCATTGAATGATAGATTATACAAATGGGGATTTGATCAAATAAATGATTGGTGAGAATAACCGCAGGAAAGTTTTGTAAAAACCCATCGTATCGGAGGAAATGTTAAAATGTATTCATTTTTTTATTTATTTAATGCTCAGAGGATCCCAGCTTTGAGATTTCTGTGTGAGAGCCGAAAATAGGACATGGCATTCAGCCTTTCTTTACAAAGCGGGAATAATATTTTTTTAAGTTTTTATCACAGGCATTAGTGCAACAAAATACTGCTCACCACTTACATGATTGTATTTTTTGCTCGTTAAACATAAATCAGAGAAATCAAAATAATTGTTTTTGTGGTAAGTTTATTTGAAGTCAAGGAATTCACTTTAGCCTTTTTCATTTGCTTTTTATTCTTTCCCTCTCTTACATTAAATGTAATTTCTCTTAGACATTTTTGTGTACTAAATCCTGAAATGTGAATATTTTTACTCTGAAGATATATTGTCGGAAAGAAGACACCGCCCAACTGCATTATTCAAATTTTATTTTGTTATGACTAGATGTGAAATGAACTAGTGAGTCATCTGTCTTGGATCTTGACAGGGTGTGTGAATAGAAATTACATTTCGAGCTGGGCAGTGCTCATATCTTTCATGCATAGCTGCTACATGCCAGAGGAACTTGTTTCAATGCTGTAAAAGCTGTCCACCTCAGGAAGGAATTTGATGTGTAGTGACACGTTTAAACTGGAAAATTAAAGAAAAGGGCTCATCATGACTTATGTTTAGATTGTGCGTTAAGTTTAAGGTTGTAAGTACATACATCTTTAAATAAAAAGCTGTAAAACCTCCATGTAAATTACATTCTTGTCTCTCCAGGATGATTACAGGGTATGCGCAGAATACAACATCATCCAGAGAGACCAAGCTCCGATCTGCCCTGTGGATGCCTCCGGTTGCTTCACCTCAGAGGTCACAGATTTTGCTGGACAGTACGTCAAAGTGAGTGGCACATCATACATTTACACACAACCAGATGTATTGTCATGTAAATCTTTAAGGTGATGTAGATTTGAGTCTGTTTTGAGTAGTTTAGTTGATTGATTGTTGAAAACAGGAAAAAGCAAGAACAAATGTGTTCTTAGTAATCAATGGAGAGAAATTAACCAATATTTAAGTCATGATCATGAAACTTGTTATTTTGACCTATGTTTACTCATCATCTTTATCCTATTACTAGTTTATCAGTTTGGTATTGATGTGGACAAAGATGGCACAGGAACGGCACAGTGGAGGAGGAGTTACGTGACTAATGGGGAGCAGAAAGTAGTGAAAATCTCTCCTAACGGTCTGTGAACTGAGTTCACTATTAAGTCCTCTATATAGTCTTCGCTCATATTATTTTTAATCCAAGGTTGCCCTGATTTATTCCCCAGCAAACTGTAATTAGATAAATTATGATAAGGTTTTGTTTTTTTTACTGGTAAAAACATTCTAGTATTGTTGAAATTAATATTAAATATCCTGAAGAAGGCTTTTAGCTAGCAATGCGTACGGGCGTACATTGTACGCCCTTTACTAAAAATATTTGTGCGCCCTGTTTTTGGATGTACAGCTTTGGTACGCCTCGTTTTTCTTTCGGAAAGTTTGCTCAAATGTTCAAAGTTTCACAAGCAGTAGATGTTGGAGTTGGAAAAGTAAGAGTTTTGTTACTCGACGCGCCACATCAACCAATCAGAAAAGCTGGTCTGCAAGCTGGCAGGGAGACGGACAGCGCTGCTGATGCAGAGCACTATGACCACTCTACTGAATCTTTTTATTAACGCCTAAATTAACTTAAAATTTTGAAACCTGTCACCAAAATGTGTTTGCTTTTATTATTCTGGTGCCTGCAGTTTGTACCACATTCCTGAAAAATGCTAACATCTACTTCCAGCTGCCACAAAAAGTAGGGGGAAAAGAGGCAAACTGGCCTTGGGCAGCTGTTGCTGGATAACCTATGAAACACAACATTGTACCTAAAACTGAAATCATGTCTTCCTTATGAAATTTCCACCAGTAGTCAAGCACCCATACTTCCCATAATCAGGACAAAAGTAGTGTTGTAACAAAGACAAAGTTTGCTGCATTCCACATCAAGATGCAGGAAACAGCAGAGTCTAAATTTCAAAATTTTTAGGGGAACATACTCCTGGTCCCTCGCAACATTGTGCAAAGCCTAAAGATGTGATACACCAAGGTCTACACCCTATGAACTATGCCCTTATCTAGCTAAAGTACCAATATGTGCTGGTTGTAAGCTAAAGTAAATGATCCTTGTAGAGCAGGCATCCCCAAACTCGGTCCTTGAGGGCCGCTGTCCTGCAGGTTTTAGATGTTTCTCTGCTCCAGCACAGCTGATTTTAATTGATAGTTGATTAACAGGCTTTTGCTCTACTGCAATCATCATAATCAGCTGTGCTTAAGCAGGGAAACCTCTAAAACCTGCAGGACAGCGGCCCTCGAGGACCGAGTTTGGGGATGCCTGTTGTAGAGTTACCAAAAGCTTCAGTTTCACTTTAGGTATTACCAGCAGCTTTAAAGCAACTGTTGTGCAGTACATTCATACTTTTTACAAATAAAGTCCTCATAAAAATAGATCTCTATTAAAACATTGAATTGCCACAGACCAAGCATTATCCAGTGTTTGTGTGTTGAGCAGCGTAGCATAGTATACCGGTACTCTATAACTCAAATGATAATAAAGTCAACTGGAGCAGTCACCCTTGTTGGAAATGAACACTTTGTTCAATGTTACCAGTATTTCAGGAGTTTTAATTAAGATCATTTTGAAAGATTTTTTTCAAGTGGTCTATTCATATTTTAGGTTTGAATTGTGAAATAAAGGACATTCTTATAAAACCGGTTTGATCGATTTTTGAAGACCCAACACATTTTTCCTTTGTGCTCCAGCATGCTGGGTACGGCTCAGTATGCGGTCACACCCAACTTTATCAGCATCTTTAGTTGATAAGGAGCTAAAAAACAATCAGCCGTACACAATGAGATCACCATTTCACATGTTGGTGCAAGCAACCGGGGAGTGGACCTGACCTGCCTGGTCACTAACAGTACAGCGTTACCTAATAAAAAGTATGGAGCAACGGGTCTCTGGAAGTCTGTCATATTCCTCTTTTGAGATGTGTTAAATTGTAGCTCAAGTTTCATGGCTGTCTGACACATTCTTTAGCATCACATAAAAACAGAGGTGATCCAAGTGAGCTTCAGTCTCAAAGTGGCAGTCACAGAAAGCCAGGGCGCAGTTTTATTTTCAACTTGGAAAGAAACACTAGTGACTTAAACAGCATGAGGGCTTCATCTTATACCCAGAAGAGCTTACAGGTCAGCAGCTCTTCTGGCAGGGTAAGGGTTCAGAGCCCATCACCTTCCCGGTGCCGTGGATCCTCCTATGACAACCGTGGGCGCTCAGGGTTTCATGGAACCGCTGTTGAGCTGGGAACAGAGATACACCAGCAACATGCCAATGAGAAGGAGGAGATGCAGGAACTCAATGTGAAATTTGCAGGATACATCGCAAAGGTTCAGGCCCTCGAGCAGAGAAACGCAGCACTGCAAGCCGAGCTGGCCGCTCTGCAGGACCGCTACAAGGGAAGCCCGGGTGGCATCAGTGAAGAATACGAGCTCAAGTTCAAAGAAGTGCGGGAGCTGATTGAAACCCTTACCAATGAGAAAGGAGCTGCTGATATTGAGCGAGGCTACATCGAAGAGGAGGTGGAGGTGTGGAGACTTAAACTGGAGGAGGAGATGGCACTTAAAGAAGAAGCAGAGATGATTCTGAGGGAGTTTCGTCAGGATGTGGACAGCGCCACGCTGCAGAAGGCTGAGCTTGAGAAGCGCATAGAACAACTAGTGGCGGAGATTGAGTTTCTCAAGAAGCTCCATGATGAAGAGGTAGCCGATCTCATGAAGCAGATTGAGGACTCAAAGATTACAGCTGAGTTGGACGGTGATCGTCCTGACCTGGCTGCTTACCTCCGCAATATGCGTGCAGAAATAGAAGCTGTCGCTGCCCGAAATGTCCAAGAGGCTGAAAAGTGGTACAAGAATAAGTTTGACACCCTCAAGGAGCATGCAGGGAAACACGAAGAGCACATGAAGACCATGAGAGAAGAGATCGCAAGCTACCACAATCAGGTATCAGACCTACAGAACCAGATTGACGCCCTTAGAGCTCGCAATGCCGCCCTGGAACAGCAGCTGGAGGAAATGGAGATCTCCCACATGGACAAGGTGGGAGGTCTGGAGAGCGTCATTGCTCAGCTGGAGGCTCAGCTCTGTGAAACCAAACTGGAGATGACCAAGTATCTGCAGGACTACCAGGAACTGCTGCACATAAAGCTTAAGCTGGATGCAGAGATCGCCACCTATCGAAAGCTGCTGGAAGGAGAAGAGGAGAGGCTTGGAATTGCAAAAGATAATTAAAATCCGGAATGAGAGCTGTGAAGAATCAGGCCTGGTTCAGAATGGCTATGAAGAGAACCTACAATACAACATGGAGCAGAGATCACCTCAGAATTGTTATAAAAACTATAAAATGTCTTAACCAAAGGTCTCTGTATTGTGTGATATTATAACAGTAGAAATAACAATAGTTCACATAAAAGTTTTAATTACTTTTTTTGTTAGGAATTGACTTAAAGAAAAATACTGCAAATCTAACTAAAACCCGTATCTATGCATAGTTTTGGATCTATTAGGCCTGATCATGTCCAGCTCCTGTATAATTCATGCTCTACTCCATTATGCATTAGCTTGCTACCATCGCTGCTGTCCTCTGTCTTTCCTGAAAAATTTCCCATTATTTTCAGAACTCATCCTTCTTCTTTTTCACTGTCTCTCCTACTTGTCTTGTTTCGTCTTATATCTGGGTTTGGCAGCCCTCATATCTCCTTGCTCATTCCCCTTTCCTTTACTTCAGGCCTTCCAGAAGTCCTGCTAAATTTACTTTCCCTTTTTTCCCTGCCAAGTCAGCCCCGCTGTCACTCCTCTGTGCTCCAGTCTCTCACTTTTTGTCATCAGTCTGCTTCCTCCTGTCAAAGTTTTCCTCCCACTTTAACTCTTACCTTGGTTCAAATGAGGAATGCCGGCCTGACGGATTCTGAATGTTTTGACAAGAAACAACCTTTGACCATTTTCACTAATGTTTACCAGCTGTTACTCAATAAAGTCTTAAGAGTGCATACACAACAATGGTGTTCCTTCCCTCCTTTTTTATGAAAATTTATTTTCTATGTCTGACCTTGCAGTGTAACTATGTTTGCTGACCTGGCTCCACTTTGTTAATGTAATATTCATGTGTTTGTCTAACATGCAGAACATCTGCCATCATCCATGTGGCCAACTGTTGAATTAGTTTCACCCTCCCTTGAGTTGGTGGCAGGTTTCCAAAAACAGTCTCATTAAGGATGCATACCAATGTGTTCATGTGGTTTTGATTATAGGAGGGCATATGGAGGGAAATTATTGATGGGTGAAAATTGAAAGTGTTTTGATCATGAGAGGGTTATTGACCGTTTTGAAATATATTCATGAGCTTTCTGTAAATTGAGCTGCAAGCATTGTTAGAGGGAGATGATTGTGTGTGATGAGCCTTTTGGCTAATTGCATACAGGGGTTGACGTTAAGGATTTTTACAACTTGCACTTCGGGTGAGTGACTTTCACATTTTATTTGCCCAGAAATAAATTTTACTTAAATGTTTGATAAATATAGTTCCTAATATTCATTTTTTTATATATATCAATGAAAAATGTTTGTTTTTTAAATGTTTTTTGTAATTCAGTATTTTTTAA
>NW_015151574.1:198745-231269 GCF_000732505.1 Cyprinodon variegatus | reverse complement strand
TCATTTGAGAATTCCCAGGCTTTTAACTGACTCAAGATTAGTTTTCCCTGACAAAATAAATGCAGCAACAAGACAATAATAATAACATAACAGGTCACCAATTTAACATGTTTAGCTCTATAACATCTAAATGCACCTCTCCAATGTCTAAGAGAAAAAAAATTTAATGAACATTTTTTAATGTATGGCCACTGTACAGAAGACTGCCATATGATAGCACATTCTAGCTTCTTTTGTCGTTTTAGTAACTACATTAAAATTACCGCTAGGTGGACAAAAATCACACCATCTGGCCGAAAATCACCCGGCTTTTTCAAATCACGCGAGAATGTGTACAAAACAACATAAATGGCGCCTGCAACGCTTCTGGGTCGTTTTCATCGAATGTCGGTGATTTTAAAGTAATTTTGAGTGATAAATAATTTTTTTTTGCGATCCTGGCACTTGGCCGGCGGGCAAATGCAATGAAATTTGTACTCTTCCGATAACAAAAACTACTTGCCCTGGGAGATCGGGTGATAGATAACATCGAGCCCTGACATATATGATCATAAACTATGAGCTACATGACAAAACACACAGTTCTTATTTTAACTGATATTTGAAGGTTGAAAGTTACCTTTAGTCATACACTTGTAATTTATTTGAAATCACCCATTTAAAAGAATGAAGCTACAATGAAGGAAAAGGAAACCCAAAATGAAAATTGGAAATAGTTTTGGGGTTATATTTGTTGTTTATTGCAATAACCTCTATTTTTAGCATGTTCAGCCAACAAAACATACACTACTTCTTTGAAAAGCTTCATAACAAGGCAAATGCCTAATAGAAATTGAAGAGTAGATGTGTAATTTTAATAAAAAAATTTTTTTTTTTTTTTTTTTTTTTGTTGCATGCCTTTTCAATAAATTAGAATCTTGGTAAAAGTTTATTTTAGGAACTTTATACAAATTGATTACACACAAACTGCTCTTTTAAAAAATTTAAAGTAGGAATATCACAGTTATAATGGAATCACAGTTATAATGGTAATATGGACTTAATGAAAAGATTGTTAAATACTTGTGGAGATTATTTATAAAAAAGTTTTTTTTTTTTTTTGTTTAACAATTGAGCCTCGTTGGAATTACAGCTGGACAATTAATTGCATTTTCAATTTTATTACAATTTAACAAAGCACCATTTTCAAATCGCAGAAACACTCAATTTTCGGTCATGTCATATCAAACAAGAGTCAGGAGCTACATTTATCTCTCCAGCCCTTTAATTAACATGCCTAAATTAAAGTTTTTTTTTTTTTTAGCTACATAGAAGGGAAAGGAGACATGCAGCTAGCATGCATACTAGTAGAATTTAGCACGTTTTCAAGGTCATGAAGAAAAACTAAACCCTGTTATAAAACATGGACATGGAATATCAAAATAAAATCTCCATATTGGTTTCAAACAATCACAATTTTCTTTTTTTTTTTAAACCCTTTTTATAATTAATTTTCTCATTGATGCAATGCAACTATGCTCTGTATAAAGTCAATAAATTAACCTTTTATTGCTGTAGCATAAATCAGATTTAACAATTTGGAAACTATATCCAACAGTTTAAGCATTGGTGAAACTTAATGAATTGCATTCATCCTATCAGATTGATTTTCTCTTTGCCAATAATTAATAAAAAAATACATTATATTGTCTGTTACACTTAATGGTTTTTACCTGTTGGTTGTGACTTACAGCTAATGAAAATCTTCTGAATGGATAATATTTTTAATACAGGATTGTTAGGTCCTATACAATCATGTGGAAGATTGCTGACTCTATGGCTGTTAATTGTAAAGTCAAGAAGTCTGTATTTGCAAAAGGACGGTAAGAACTAATGGTCATTGCCAAATAAGCTGGCTGTCAGTATGCTGATTCATTGATGGAAAGTAAAATGGAAGGAAAAATTGTGAGACAAAACTGACCCACAAGGAAAAGAGATAATTACAGTTGTAAATTAAAGTGTGTTTGGTAGAGATTAACAAGGTGTGGTGTGTGGTTGATGAAGTTCTATCAGAATATTTTAGGACATGTCATGCTTCCTCCTCTATGTTGTCCAGCTTTCTTTAGAGGAAGATGAAACACTAGACCCCAGTAATCCAGATAAATTGAAAGCAGCCATTAAACAACCAGGGCCTGCTTTCTAGTATTATTTGTAATTAATCTACATGTGAGATTCTCCTTTTAATGCAATTTCAGAAATGGATGAAGTGACATTCAGTGGTAGTAAAATGCATCTATGTTGATACAGTATGAAGGGTGTTATTTAAAAACTGAACCCCTGTAATACTTTTTTACATGTATTTTAAGTAAATTGGTTGTAACATATTAGGCATATTGGTCTAAAAGTAGTTTTATTTTTGCCCTCAATTCTTTGTTTATTTATGTATATAATATATTTAAAATCATATATAACCAGTAGAGCTATTGTTAAGTTTAACATGAGAGCAACATCTTTTGGTGGCTTTTGGTTGTTTTAACTTGCAGCAGGGAACTATGCTGGGGGCTCTGAGGGCCCGCCTAACAGAGCCCAATTCTTGTTACACTGTGCATGTAGTATCCAACACACTGGGATCTATAACCTAAAAGCAGATTGTAACTTTTATATTGTATTTCGTTTTTGTTTCTTAGGATGCTGACAAGAACATCATTAAGTTGCTGAAGGAAAAAGGGCGCCTGGTCAATGCCAGCACTTTCAAACATAGCTACCCTTTCTGCTGGAGGTAAGAAGTCTTTCCTGCAAACCTCACCTTATGTCTTATTTTTCATCACCTTTTGAAAGTAATTTTGTCTTCACAGAAAGATTTTATGTTTAAAGGCTTTAAAGTTCTTGTTTTGCACTGCGAAGCTGGGTATGATGAGGGTAGGATAGATTGACAGTTGGCCCATTGCTTATTTTGAGATGCCTCACCTCCTCAGTCAATTGTTTGTGATTCTTCTGACTTTTTTTATCTCAGACCTTGGCTTCTTTTATTAAATGTGGTGTCTTAAAAGACTAAACGCCCTAACTTCTTATGTCGGTAAAATCTTTAAACAAGCATTTCTCAACTTTTTATGCAGTATTTTTCCTGATTAGAAATACTCTATTCAACATTCATTCTAATCTGGTGTGTTGGAGTAGTTAAACTCTTAAAACATCTAGGCCACTGGCCCCAAATTCTGGACAGTCATGGTTTATTGTAACCAAATTTCTATGTTGTTTTAAAATGGTTAGGTATTGTGTAATATTTTTAATGATTTAACTGAAAACTTCCCTTTGCTCTTTAAAAATCCCATTTTGTTTTCTGAAAAAATCTGTAATACATTTGTTGAGTAGAACTGAAGCTAAAAAGAGGAAAACATTTAGATTAAAAAAAACCCGAAAAATTCCCATCACACACTGCAGGAATTCGAACTCTTACAACCTAGTAAGAGAAATTATTATTTATTAATCTGAATGCAAAAAAGAGAGAAATAAGCAAATTCTAAACTTTGTTCTTTGAAAATATCAAGTGCCACCAACTAGGTCTGAATAATATCGACAAAACTTAGATCATAATAAATTTTGTACATATGGTCATTACAATACAATTTCAATATTGAAATCACCAAAATAAAAGCACAAATGGCTGTTCCAATTTATGACAACCTTTCTAATATGTTTAAATAACTCCTCTAATAAGACTTTTAAGAAATATTAGTTTCAATAAACTAAACAAATACAACTAGAAAAGCACTTATAGAGTGCAGGCCTCTGCCAAATTTTGCCCCAAATTGTGACTTAAACCCATAGCTAAAACTAGCACATGATCTGGATCATTAACAAATTTTTATTAATTGCTCCTTAGAACGAGGCACGCCTCTGGTCAATGTCAATAAAATCAGTTCATACGTTTTCAATTGAACCTGCTAACAAACCAAAACGTTCCCTTTTCTTGTGTTTTTATCTTTAGTATAATACCTTTTTGAGTCTGATGCACAGGCCGTCAATAGTAACTGCTGTCAAATATCATGATTCCCTCTGAAAACCTAAAAAAAAACACTATTAACTCAAATTTGTTTCCTTTGCTGTGTTTTTCCCCCTACAGTAAAATGATTTATTTTAAGAAACATCAGTAACCTTTTCAGGCCTTCTGTTATTCTTTCCTGACTTCAGTATTAGAATGATCCAGCTGTAAACAGATTTTGTGCCACAAAAGCTATAAAACAAAGTAAAATGTAAATAGAAAAGCAAAAAGAAAAATGATTTTAAGCTATCAGATCAGAATTATACCCTTAAAGTACCATTGGCCTTGAAAACTATAACTCACTCGGTTACCTGTATCAAAGACTTGGTCGTCTACACCACAGACAAAGATGCTGTTCCAAAATCTGTAATTTATTAAAATTGAAGATAAAGTGTTTTGTCTTACCCAATGAAAATAAATCTTACCCATATCTTTGTTGTCTTACCTGATGAAATATTGAAAGGTAAAAATGTCATCACATTTTTGAGAAAGACCTGCTGGCCCATAGATAAAAAATGTAACAGGATTTTATGTGTAAAAAGGGTTTATTGAGTAAGAATAGATTGTAGGACAATTTTTTCTTTTTTCTTTTTATGAAATGACTTTTATTTTTCAGGTCTGACACTCCCCTGATCTATAAAGCTGTCCCCAGCTGGTTTGTGCGAGTGGAGCACATGGTTGAAAAACTGCTGGATTGCAATGGGAAATGCTACTGGTAAGCTCTGACCAACCGATATCTGTCTTGGAGTTAAGTGACTGTAAAGTGTCATCTATGAACATTTCACCAAACAATTGGTCTTACATGTTTTTGAGCCAGGGCAAATGGCAGATGGGGTCTCAAAACAATTACATCTGTCTCAGCTGTGCAAGTTGCTGCTCTGTCTATGCAGGCCTGGCCACATAGGTCTTTAAAGAGTCAATGAGGAATTTAAAATCCAAGTCTTTGCAGTGAATTATTTAGGCTTTTATGCACGTGGCATAAATTCCTTCTTAAAGTGTACTTAGGCAATGAGCATTTTCTAGGGGAAAATTAGCATGATGATACATCTGCGTAGGATAAGTTTTAGCGTGATGGCTTTTCTAAGTGGTTTTACCCATGGTGCTCCCAGTGCTCTTCTGAGCCACACTAGCTGCCTCTGGTAATAGGACTGTCAAGCCAAGATGAATGACTTGCTGCAGTGAAGGTGAGGACGCACAGTCACACATGTAGAGACTGAGCCGAACACCTGTGCTCCTTATCTAAAGACTGTTACCACCTTCAATAAACTGTCATATTAAGCTAACCCAGACTAGATGACTTTCATTCAACATTTAATTTGCTATATAATTAGTGTTGGCTAAATGTTAGAATTTTACGAATTACTAACTATTTAACTAATATTAGTATTTAACTAATTTTACTAGAATTATACAGAATTAAGAAGAAATAGTTAATGATTCTGAATTTTTTATACACCTTTTAAAATAAATAATTTGATTCAAATCCTTAATTTGATATAAAAAAAATTAATGTTAAAGGTAAAGATGTGTAAATACTTGTAGATTTAAAAGAAAAAGAATTAGTGTTTTTTTTAAATGAAGATTTCTACAAACAAATCCTCACAATGTTCTTTGTAGTTACATTTAGCTCATTACCCCATTTACACTACCCTCTGAAAACCGAACGGTGTCGAGTTTACACACCACGCTTGCACAGTTCCTCGCCTCCTAGTGACGATCTATGGTACTACTGCTCTCTAGAGGTAAACGAACGAATCAACATGGCGCCGCCCGCAACATTCAGGAAGTTATGTTCTGTTATCATTGTGATATTTTGTTGTTTGTGGAGAGTCATGTGAAAAAGGCAACCTTTGGTAAATTTACTTAATAGAGTCAGCTATTGGGAATTGGATGCGACAAGCAATAGTCTAATCAAGGTTTACAGATGCAGCAAACAATGAAGTATGTTGAGGTTTATCCCACTAATAAGCACTGTCATCACTGGAAATCGTGTGGCACAGTAGTAAAGCTAGTATTTTTGTGAATGTCTGAAATTTGATGATTTCGGAGGCTGATTGTAAGGCGATGAAGCAGTCTGCTCATGCGCTCTTTGTTATCTGAGAACTATGTCAGAAGTGAACCACGCCGAGCCCTACTGATGAACTAGTACCACGTTGACGCGGGTCGGTTCTGTCTGGTATGTTCCAGTTTAGTTTTGTGTGCCATTTACACTCAACAGTTATTTAGGTTACCCTGCTCGGACCGATACATGGTTTCAAAAGGGTAGTGTAAATGGGGCTTATGTTGGCTCATAAAAAAAACTCTACCAGCTTAAAGCCTTCAACACACTGAGTGCAATTGTCTGCCCCATCTGAAAGAAAATCGTGTCATAATAGAGTGAATGGAAAGGAACACATCCGACACGATTTTCTTCAAGGGGGCATGCGTAGCTCCAACTCAATTCAGCAGCAATTTCATGGGTCTCACAGGAAGAGAGACGTCGTTACAAAGTAAAACACATCCACTTTGGAGAAAATACAAAATAAAGCTCTCAATGACACACAGCACAGGCTGGAAAAAACATAGACTTTCAAAATAAATAAAACATCTCAATAAACTGAATACCTTATGCATCATTGGAGTTCAGAAGGATAAAGTAATATAGTAATGCTCTTTTAGCCTAAAAAAACAAACAAAAATAATTGGGACAGTGAAGGAAAAAAATTAAGTTAACTTCACTCACTGAGAATCACCTCTTAGTGCCTCATTTATACCTATATAAACCATTTGACAGCCTTTATTGTTCTATTTTCTTTTTCTTTAAATGTAGTTCCTATTCGATTTTATCTTCTCTTCCGGTTTAAGAGCATTCAGTCGGTTTGACATGGAAATATAGTGCATCAGATATTAAAAGCTTGGTATGGCGCTTAATTAAATCAGTCAAAAATAGCTAGTTGCCATTAGGGATGGAATGTATCAATTATTGAACTAATTTAAAGTTGATTGATCTTATCGATCAACCAAAGATTAGCTGCCATTTTCTTAAAGAGATCCGTGACTAGTTGAACATGTTGGCCTAAATATGTTGTAATTTCCTTACAATTTCCATTTATGATGCATCAAAAACTCATAACTACTTCAAAAATTATATATCCTTTTAAGTTTTAAACAATACACAGGTGCCATGTTTTATCTGCACAGTGCATCCTGAGTCGATGATGTGTTTAGAACTTACTTCATGTCGACCTACAGGTTAAACACAGGAAGCCTAACATTACCAGAGTTGGTTTTTATTGTATTGTGTTTGACGGGTTAAAAAATTAGACAATGTCACTTTGTGTGTGTCAAAGTTTTTATGATTTGTTGTACACGAGACAACTGTTGAAGCAAACAAACAAATGTTGGCTTGTGATCAACTGTTTAGCTGTATTAACGTGAGCTAACATTAAATCAAAATCAAATTGGTCAATGAAGAACGGCTCTTTGGTGACAGTGAAGCACCTTTTACCAATTGCAGCACATTATCATTATATATATGAGAAAATATTTAGATCCCGATGCTTACCTTGGACATCCTCAGTGTAAATTTATTAATTATTGTTCGTAGCATAGCTGTCCAACATTTGTTCATTATATAATTAAATTCAAAACATTAGAAACCCTTTGATGTTATTTTATTTACAAACTGTTCGTACCTGATAAAGATTTGATTACTTTTATTTATGCCCAAAAATGTTCAATTCATAAAAGAGATGTTAATTATTTTGCTAATGATTGAAACAGCAGGGATTTCAGCACCAATGCCTTAAGCATTGTGCCATGGTTTCCATTCAATTTAGCAAATTTCACTCCATTGGATTTTCTAATTGAGGCAGGAGGTGGATTAAAAGGATCTTGAGCAAATTTGGATAATTCAGTTTTTTCTTTTATAATTGCAACCAGTTAATGTCACACACTCTAATTGTACACAGATCAACGAGTATTAACTTAGTTGGCTTTATAGCATTTCTTATGGTTGTGAGTTTCAGTGATGTCTTCTTTAGTCTAAATTATGATCAATGATAAACATGTTTTTTTAGGACTGAACTGAAATGCTTAAATTGAAATAAATACAGCATTTTTTATGCAATTTAGTGTTGTTGTTTTTTTGGAATTACAATACAATTTAATTGGAAAAGGGTTCACCTAACTTTTTTTATTCAGTGTTTTCATCAAAGGTAAGGCTGCATAGTGGGTAGCACTGTTGCCTTGCAGCAAGAAGGTTCTGGGTTTGATTCCTGGCCTGGCATCTTTCAGCATGGAGTTGCATGTTCTCTCTGTGCATGCGTGGGTTCTCTCCGGGTACTCCGGCTTCCTCCCACAGCCCAAAAACATGACTGTTAGGTTAACTGGCTTCTCTAAATTCTCCTTAGGTGTGAGTGTGAATGGTTGTTTGTCCTGTGTGTCTCTGTGTTGCCCTACGACAGACTGGCCACCTGTCCAGGGTGTACCCCGCCTCTCGCCCGTACACTGCCGGAGATACGCACCAGCACCACCGCAATCCTGACAAGGACTCGGCAGGAGAAAATGGAATAATGGAATGTTTTATCATATTCTTGTCCAACTAATCATTTCCTGTCACTGAACACAACCTCTCTCTCAATCTTTTTGACTCTTGTTTCCACTGGAACTTATGATAGAGGCCTATAGGTCCTAAATAACCCGTTTGTCTCCTGCCTGTTTTAAATTCTTGATTTAGCTTGAACTGGAAGAAAGACGTAAAGGATGGCGCAGTCATGAACAGCACTAGCAGAAAAAAAAAAATCATTAAATTGATTTATTAGGGGCCTAAATAGAAATGCCTCTTACAAATGGGAATTGATGAACTCTTTGCTTAGCGCAGGGATCCTGGTGACAATTTATACTCCCCACAGCACTGTTCTTGTGAGCAGAGCGGCCTGGCACAGCAAGAGAGAGTAAGGCGGCAGAATAAGGAGGCGATGGGGAGATTGTAGATTAAAGCCAGAACTCAGCTCAAGTAAACAGGAAAAGGAGAAAAGAGCAGCACACGAAAGAGGAGGATGCCTTGGAGGAATTTATTCCTTTATGACTAAATTTCAGCGAGAGCACATGTAGTTTATTTACTACACTAAAAATAGTCCATTATTTTCTGGAGTAGAATAAGGAAGAAGTAGAAGCCTGTAAGGGAGACATATTTCCTTTTGAAAGAAATAGTAGACTTTCATGTATTATGTAAAGTATCTATTTGCTTTTCTTTAATTAATGTAGACTTTTCAAAGAAAATTTTTCCTTTGAGTTCAATAAAGTCCCAGATAGGATATTAATCTGTATATTTTATGCTATTCCTTTTTCTTTTAAAATAAAATTTTGGGAATTTCACAAATTCTTAATATTGCCAACAGTCTTCTTTTTTAAAGAACTTCTGTATTTTCAATATGTTATCAGAACCCTAAATTTAACCCTCATTGATTATATTTATTCATTCTTACCTCTAGTTCTATTTGTGCAAACTTAAATGTAGATAAGAGTTTAATTCAGTCTGACAAAGGTTTCTAAATGTTTTTTGTTCAAGATGGCTGAAATCTGCTTTGCAAATTCTGTCTCTTCTATTAGGGGTCGCTCTGACTCAAATGGGTTTAAGGTCAGCTACTGAATGCTGCTAAATACTCAACCCTTCATAGAACATTCAAGAAATGATGTAAAATGAATCTAGAAACAAAGCAGTATTTTGTGTGTGTTTTATCTTTTAGATTCCTGACATGAGTCATCTCTGGCAAAATATATTTTTAATAAGTTGAATGAAAATGCATAATAATGTCTCCGTTTTTGCAGGGTCCCGGAGTTTGTGCGTGAAAAGCGTTTTGGGAACTGGCTCAGAGATGCACGCGACTGGGCAATTTCAAGAAACCGTTACTGGGGCACACCAATCCCTCTCTGGGTCAGCGATGACTTCCAGGAGGTCAGAAAAACACAAAACACTCACAGAAAAAACATTTCTTTGCCTCTTTTCTGCTTCTAATGTCTCTTAGCATTTGAGGAAGAGTGTACAATTTATTTGTCTTTGCTAAATGGCAAGATAGCTTTTTTTTTTCAGAGGGGGCTGATTGTAGTGTTGGCAGCACTCCAACCTCAATCTAGAATCAGCACAAGAGGGCTCAATTGAAAAGTTACACTCATCACTCTTGAGTTTTATCCTTGAAAAATATCTTTAGTAAAATATTGCACAAAAATCCAGCTTTTATGATACATTCGCAATGTAAAAACTTCTCTTTCTCATCCATTTCTGATAACTGACAATGTGACCAGTAGTGGTTCTCTTCTCCTTGTGGAGTCTTGTATGGGAGAGTCTTCTTGGCATGGCAGGGTAATGGTGATCACAGCGTGGAAACAAGTATGTAGCACGACTACTGCAGTCGGTCAACTCCCTTCAGGCACCATCATGCAGTGTCCCCATTAATCTGTATATGAAGGATTCATTGATGTAAACACCAAATTAATCTAAATAGAAATGTATTTGGTATTCAATTCTGTTAATGCATCTTCAAAGGTGTTCAAGCAAACTTCTTTTTGGGGTTTTCGTAGTTAAAAGACAGAAGATGAAAATTAGCGAGGGAAAAGTAAATCATGCGGATAGAAAAGGGGGATGAGAGTGAAAAGCTGAAAGGAGAGGCAGACATTAGAGAAGCATGCCAAAGTTTAATGGTTTCTTTTTTTGAAGAATATTTGTTGTCAAACTCAGCTGACAGAGTGAAGTAGACTGAACTGAATAGAGATGTCAGAACTGGGTTATTTGAGCATTTGAAAAATGAAGCGACAGTCCCCTGGCTGAAAGAGGGATGGCAAACGACCTGCTTGCTGGAAATAGCTTTGCGACTGTTTCCAGAACATTCAAACTCCCTGGTGCCTTCCTCACACAGTGCTCAGCAGCTTAACCACACACTTACATCCAAACCTGCAAGAATCTGCATGTCTGCATTTCTTTGATTGTCTTTACAGGCTTCCTCCTCTCAGCATCATCTTGTTTTGCCGAATCTCTCTGTGAGCTTTTGCTTTTACTATGTCTAATTTGCACAATAATGCTGTATGTAGGCCACATTACCTGGTGCTGTGCTAAAACTAGAGCAGAGCCTACAGGTTACTTCTCTGAGGAGACCAGATAACACACTTTGTCGTACTTTGTAAGGTGCGATTACTCAGGAGGAGGCCTACTTTTACTTCTGTGTCTAAACATCAACACTTCCTGTCTGACCTCACAAATCTTAAACGTCTCATCATTTTCCAAATGTTTAGCTTGACGGTATAAATTCTTAAATAATACCTGAATCACACTATATGACTTGAGAATTGGGATCTAAGGAAAAAGATGAAGAAACATTCTGTTGTCAGTGTCCTGTTGTGGTAACACAAAAAGTAATTATTAGTCAAAAAGGACATTTCTGACCTTTGCAATCCCATAAAACAGTGGTTTCAAAACAAAGATCTCTCACCACTTAGGATTTGTCTATAGGAACTGAAACAGATGCCAGAAGTGGAAGTTTGAGCACAAGCTGTTTTGAGAATTACATTGCTTCAGGGGTACAAACCCCCAATTTACATTACGTCCAGCTCTGCTCAGCCATGAACTCTGCAATAAATTCACTCCAATTATAATCAATGAGAGCATTTACACTGCGTCTCCTTAGCGATGCAGAGCAGCAGTGTTTGTGGAAGACCATCTGGCCAAATTTGACTCGCTTCTGTTTATTGCCGGAGCCAGTAAACTGATCGATCACATCTGTATTTTTAAACCAACTCACCAAAGATCAGCACAATTTTCCTAAAGATTCTGCTATATTATCAAACACACCCTTATATTTTCATGTGTCTATTTAAGCAATTACATAATAACATAATAACATACATACATAATAAGATAAATGACTTGGCAATATTCATTAAACTATGTAATATAAACTTAAAAATGAAAGACAAAAATTGACAAAAAAAAAAAGCAGCAAATCTAGCTTCTCTGCACTTGGTGTACTCACCCATTGTAAAAGGGGGTGTTTGGTATGACAAGCTTATCACTGGTACGAGTGTGGGTAAAATTGTTTTGCAAATAAATCAAAGTTTTTTTGCTGCCAGACAAAATATCAATCTTTCAGTTCCTAGTATCTGTTAAAAAATATAAAAATAAAGCATTTTTTTTATCTAAACAGAGTGGAAAATGAGCTACCTCTGCACTGCCACCCTGGTAGGCAGCGTTGTGAAGTCCTTTTGTTGTGCGGCAAAGCGCCATATCTGTGGTTGAGGCAGTCACACTGGAAGATGTGAACTGACCCAAACCCCAAACAACATGCATGCCAAAATAACATAATGATCAATATCTTCTGATGAACATGTACAGCACTTGCTTTTTTATCCACACATTAAATTTTGATAGCCTGGGAAAATATCGCAATATATATAGTGATACTGTAATATCGCGACATGTATAATATAGCACGACTCAAGCCAAAACTTGCCCCTAATCACTGGCTTTTGTTGAGTATTTGTGCCGCAGCTAGCGAACGCATTAGCTAACGTTTCTGTCACATTAGAGTAAACAGTTCTGTTTCCTGTCTGAGGATTTACTGGACTCTGTATATTTATATACCCTCTTAATGCTACAGCAGTGTCAGCAGACATAAAATAACATGAGAACAGGGAAGCTTGTTCAGATACAATAAGGATCTTGACCAGAGACAGTTTGTGTGTGTACTTTCGAATGTTCTTGGAATTTGCTTAGATTTGTCCTCTCTTTTTGGGGTGCGGATTGTTAGGTGGTCTGTGTGGGGTCCATCGCTGAACTGGAGGAGCTGACTGGAGTCAAAGTAACCGATCTGCATCGGGAAAAGTAAGTCCTATCAGTGATTTCATTTTTTTAGATTGTCCACTAAGATAACTAATAAGGGTCTATAAAAAATGTAAACCCTGTTGAAATGCTTGGTTATTGTGATGCACAAAAATGTAAGAGATCAATCATTTCACTACATTTCCAGTTTTTCTTTTTTTTTTATAAGCCAAGTTCAGAGCAGACTATATGCAGTCTAAATCCTGGGTTAAATTTGCATTTTGCTGAATCCCCTTTAGTTAATCATCTTGAGTACAAAAGAAACTCACATTACTTTATTACATCATTGCAAAGTGAGGCCTATATCAACAATCGAGAAAATGTAGAACTACATCGACATTTCCTAAACTGGACTTTTCCCCATAATTGACAAAAAGACTAAACTGCTCCAGGAAAGCTGATAAGAGGCCTGAGAAGCTGCAGTGATTTCTAGTTTACATCAATTGTTTTCAATCTTCTTTGATTTCATATTCTTGGTGTAAGAAATTATTGAAAGACTAAATAATTTTCCCCCAAAGGCAGTCTGCCTGAAAGCTAAGAATGAAGAGAGATGTCAGTCCCTGCAGCACTAGGTTCAAATGCCCAAAAAACACTGACCTCACCCGAAGGAATGAAAGTTTTTCTATGGCTCTTTAATAGTTCAGGGCGAAATCTGACAAAAAGCCATTAGGGCACCTGAATACAGATATTCTTACAGTCGAATAGATTTAAAGTTTTTTTGAAGGATGAATTGAGTAAAAGTTACCAAGAAAAGATATAAGAAGCTGATAAACTTTTTTAAATTGCTGTCTGAAATGGACTCAAAAGGTGCTACAGATTATTACTTCACAGCATTTTTTATAAGTTGAAATATCTGGGAATAATTGTCACATTAAAGCAAAAGCACAAACGTTTATGAATGACCTACCCTGGTTTTATTTATCTACATCATTAAATCTATGATTGCTAACATGGCTGTTTAATTTTTGTACTCATGTAATTAGTTTAGCTGTGATGGTGGGATGCCCTCAGGTTCCCACATTACTCACAGACTGGGAATAACACCTGATCTTATTAGGTTGGGCTTTTAATTGCATCAGTTAATGGGACTACAGTGGAGCTGGTATGTGGTTGTGGTGGAGCACAGATCGTTTTTAAATTCCTTTAATATTTTCCTGTTCATTTCCAGACTCTTTAATAAGCCTTAACTTTTGAAGATAAATGATAAAATCTTTTATTATTTTTCTAACTACTTTATTATTATTTTTATGTTTTTCTGTAACAATAGATAAATCCTAAAATATTGAATTCAGAAGAATAAACTAAAAAACAACAAGAATTGTATGGAAATGTATCTAGGCAGGATGAAATATTTCATCAGCCCCTTTTTATGATGTACATTTGTGTTTGGTTTAAACATTTGCAAAAATATCTAAATAACTTATTTTATGTTGAGGGTTTGTGATTATTTTTCAGAACATCTGGTGAAATTTTAGATTTAGAAAGACTGTATAAATCTTCTTGTGAATAAGCTGCAAGAGAAGGTAGGCTGAGCTCCAAGCCAAAGGTGTCGCCTGTAAACCATGTAAAGATTGGGATTAATAATAGACATTCACACTAAGAAATAATGAAATCCATTCACCAGCTTCATCTTTATCTCTTATAGAGTTTCTGCTCTAGAACAAGCTAAGATTTTGGTCCAAGGTCTCTCAGAATTTAATGAAAGAGGAAAATTAACACAATCTTTTCAGATATATTATGTCTATAAAAAAAAGTGAAAATGTGGCATTAACAAAACTATTTTGCAACAGCCTGTCCAATTTCAAAACCTAAGCTCAAACTCCTGAGTGATGTTTTAATTAAACATATCCATTTTGAACTAATAAGACATTAAACGCTATTATGCAAGTTTATTTTTTTACTGGAACTAAGAATTTGAAAATGAAATGTTCCACCTTGTCTCTGTTTGTTCCTCCAAAAAATTGCAGCCTGCTTAGTTTGCAGACTTTATGTGATGCAAACCTGTTTCACTTAAACTTGAGGGTTATAATAACTGTTGTTGCTTTTTTAGAGCACTGCAAAAAGCTTATTTTAGCATAACTAATGTGTTATGTATGTTACTTGTTATGACACCAAAAATTTACTAAAGAAACATGAATACAGGACAACTAGTAGTGGTTAAATTTTAGCATGTGGCCTTAAAGTAGGGAGCCTAGCTTATCTACTTATTCTTTGCATAACTCATAAAAGATCTCTTTATAAATTGTTTTAGTGGTTCAGATGTTTAAGGCTCAGACTGAAAGCAGAAGTAAAACTGTGAAAGCTTCCAATTTCTGAACTTTGTTCTTTTCTCCATCCTCCATTTCAAATGTTCCCTGTCCAGCATTGACAACCTGACAATCCCGTCACGGTGCGGTAAAGGCGTCCTGCGGAGGATTACAGAAGTGTTTGACTGCTGGTTTGAGAGTGGCAGCATGCCATACGCCCAGGTTCACTACCCATTCGAGAACAAGAAGGATTTTGAAGACACCTTCCCTGCTGACTTTATCGCTGAGGGCATTGACCAGACCAGAGGATGGTAACCTGAGAGTGAATGACAGGAGAAAGACTGGTGATAGTTTAGGGAGTGGGAATGAATGACAGAGAAGAGGATGAGCAGCTATGATCTCAGCCATACTGCTGTACTAACCTTGTGTTCTGTCCCCGTAGGTTCTACACCCTGTTGGTCCTCTCCACAGCGCTGTTTGGGAAACCTCCCTTTAAGAATGTCATCGTTAATGGCCTGGTGCTGGCGAGGTCTGTCTGCTAACTTACAATAACACCTAAAATGCATGGTCAATTTATATGAGAACAAAAAGTAAAAAGTAAAACTACAAATTATTTATAAACATCATGAACACTGTTAACTCTACAGTATTATGCCTTTACAATGTTTTTTCTGTAATAAAATTTAGATAGTTTTGCCTTTATTTTCTTCATTGCATTGGGCTCTAGTTCTGAACCATCTTTGACTAAAATATCCCAGGCAGCAGCACTAACTGCACAACTTGACAAGAAGTAAATCTTTTCCAAATTTGTAAGATTTATTATTGCTTTGTGTAATTTGAAAAGGATTATTCTTTGAGTGACCCTGAAGTTAAACAGAATACTGCTGTTGTTACTTCACATCTATATCCATGTACATATCGCCAGAGGATTTAGTTTTATAGTCATATGAAAGCATTTAGAGTTGATTGGTGGTTTGTGTGTGTATATTTGAATACTAATTTATGATACCATTAAAGTTTGATGTGGAAGAGGCTCATATGCCACTAAATGAAGACATTTGAACTATTTTTGGTTGTTTCATACTGCTTTGAACTGCTGTCCTTGTAGTTATTACTGATCATGGATGAACAGCATTATGAGCACAATAAAAGCAACAAACGGTGTTCTCACTTTCTTTATAAGTTTTTCTTTACTCAGTCTTTGATATTGCAGCCTAGATGCTGCTCCAATTATGGCTGCTTCTTCACAGTCATGAGATTACATGTAGCTTTGTGCTCACAGGCCCGCTGACCTGGAAGGTCTTGACTAATTTGAATTTCAAGTTCATGGTTTACAACATGCTTTTTCGTGCTTGCATACATGCATGTGTATGTGCAGTAATGGCTTCCTGTTTTATTCCCACAGCGATGGGCAGAAGATGAGCAAGCGTAAGAAGAACTACCCAGACCCTGGGCTGATTGTGCAAAACTATGGCGCCGATGCCCTCAGGTCAGCCTTGGTTCATAAATATGACAGTTTGCATGTTTCCAAAACCTTGTGGAAGTTCAAAGGTCAGGATGCTTAAATCACTTAAAACTCTGTGTAAAACAGTTACTTAAAATATCCGTGTGTTCACATGGAGTATTTGCACACTCATGCATGCTGTAGATGCAAATCCAAACACAAGTCCCCTTTTGTACATCCTCCCATTTGCCCTGAGCAGTGAGAGTGCTATTGCCATATGGTGTTATGAATAAAACACTTTGCAGTTGCACCATATGCTCACATATAGGCTGAAAAAGAGCAGACTACTGAATTAAAGAGATGAAACCAGCATTCTGGTTCTGTTTTAGGTTCCTATCTTTATTTTTAATGAAAAAGATAGTCAGAGTTGAGGATGGTTTAACGGTTTATTTGTACTGTATGTTTACTTTTTTACTATTTTTAGGTTTCCATAGTTTTGTTTGGGTTTAGAGTTTAAACAGCGATCTAACCAATCCCTGATGTGTGCTTCTGATTGTTGAGGTGGATGTTGCTTTTTCTTCCTTCAGTTATATGATAGAAATGAGCAATGATAACAAATGTTACACAACTCTCAATTTAAATAAAAAAAAAAATGGACAAATAAAAAAAACAAAAAAAAAACAAAAACCATATCAACTATGCATAGCAGATGTAGGAAGCTGCAATGCATATGCTTCCCATGATGTTGAGGCATGGTTTCCGAATGCACAAATGAATTTGCAAACACATGCACATATCAGCAGATACCGGCACAAGAAAATAATGGCCGCCGCTGCATTGGTCTTTCTTTAATTACACATATAGATTTGTTCAATTTTGTTTTTTAAGCTCTTTTTTTAAGGCATTTTTAAAATTTTATTATTGACATTTGATATGCATTATTTTCTTATTATGTGTATTGTCTTTTGCTACCACTTTCTTTCATGTATTTACGTTTTGTTTTGTTTAATATGTATTTCATTCAACCCTGGTATTGGTCTTTCTTGAGATGAATAACAGTGTTTAAACTAATTTGCATAAATGCTTAGAATAGTCTTCCACCTTCCCTGCTTCTGCTCTGGTTTGGAGCCTTTGCTTTATACCTAGGGATGCGTGTAAATCACAGCCTGAGTTTGTTTTATGTTTGCATTTAAAAAGTTTTGCAATTGAATTAGGAGTGACATGCAAAAAAGCTATGTTTTATTACTGGGTTTATAACAAATATATTTTGAATGCACACTATACCTTCAGGATGAAGTTACCTTATCACCTAAGAATTATAATTATTTATTTTTTTAAGATAGACTCCATGTGACACTTTTCTCTTTTCAAATCTCTTCTGCAAGTTGTATCGGTCTTAATCTTCTGCACAGAATGTTCAAATGATCCGCACAGAAGATTAGTTTCTGTTTTTCATCTTAGGCGCTTTAGGACACAGGTGTTCTGCATGTTTTAGATTGTACCCTGGTTAAATACTCATCTTATTTAGGATCATTATAATTTTTTTTACAGCTTGGATGAACTTTTGTGTATTACGACACTTTGGTGGATTTGGACAAAAAAAAAGAAGTGACTGGCTTTTGTTGGTTAACTTGGAGATGCATCTAACATCATCAGACCTTGGAAATTATACGGAATGAGCTTTTACTCCCTCTATCTCTGTGCAGGCTTTACCTCATCAACTCACCTGTGGTGAGGGCAGAGAACCTGCGGTTCAAGGAGGAAGGTGTGCGAGACGTGTTGAAAGATGTGTTCTTGCCGTGGTACAACGCTTATCGCTTCCTGGTGCAAAATGTCCAGAGATTGGAAAAGGTCACTTCTTTTTCCTAATTTTCATATAATCATTGTTTCTCTGTTGTCTCATTGATTGTGTTTTAGAAAAAAAATAAACGTTTAAGAGTTGTCTTGCTCTTAAAAGAATTTTCCTCTTGTTCAAAAAGTAATTGAAATCTTATTTGTCGTAGCTCACACTCTTACTTAATGCATTTATTTTTCCAGACTGAATATAACATAGAATAGCCGCTGGTCGGGAATTCTAAGACAAAAACGTGCATCCATTTCTATTTGTTTCTCACATCTCATACACCTGCAGTATTTGCCTATGTCGGATGAAACTCAAGCTAAAAATAAAGAAATACATTTTTAGAGCAGAACAAATTGACACTTAGCTGCCAGCATAACAAATTAATCTTTATTTGTTTTTTATTTTAGTATTCATTATGTTTCAGAATACAAATGCCAGTCCAACTTGCATTGATTGGTTTTCTTGAACTTGTCCGTATTCATGCCCTAGGAAGATGATATTCAGTTCCTGTACAATGAAAACACTGCGAAGCAGAGTGACAATATTATGGACAAGTGGATCCAGTCCTTCACACAGTCTCTCATCCAGTTCTTTAAGGCTGAGATGGATGGTAAGAAAAACTTCCCTGTATATCTATGTATCTTAACTTACAGTAGGATGCTAATTCATGGTGGCTCTCTGGTTGCAGCTTATCGCCTATACACAGTGGTGCCTCGCCTGGTCAGGTTTGTGGACATGCTCACCAACTGGTACGTCAGGACCAACAGACGCCGCTTAAAGGTCAGATTCCAGATCTGGAGTTCAGGATTTCTGCTAAAATTAAATGTTTGACTTGAAACTTTGATCTGATTATACTGTTGGTTAAGGTATTAATAATAGACAACTAAAGAACTACACTAAATGATGCATTGATGAGTGGAAAAAAAGTACATTTGAACCTGTGATTCAAATAAGTCCTGTTTCTGATTTTGGGGATACTGATGACGTTTGTGACATATTCCCCAGATTTCTGCTTTTTTAAGGGGAAAAACATATTAATGCGTTTTTGAACTTTGTAGGGCGAGAGTGGTACTGAGGATTGCCTGTGGGCGCTGGAGACACTCTTCAGTGTTTTGTTCTCCATGTGCAGGTTGATGGTGAGTCATTTGGTTTCTATATAAAAGCAGCTCAGAGCATGAAAGAAAGGTGATTGCAGGGAAAAAATGTAATGTTTGAACGCTTTACTTTGATGTTTGCTGGAGACTATGAAGAAGATCTGGCATCGGAAAAATGTGTGTGTGAATTATGTATAATGGATGAATGTTAGGAGTCTCTTTTTTGTTTTGTTTTTTATACACAAAGTGTTTGCATGGGAGTCTTGAGGCAAGCTAAAAGCCATTCAAGCTATTCCATGTCGATACAGATCAGCTTTGAGTTAACAAATTAATTAGAAGTGATTTAAAGGGAGCAGAATCACATTAGAAGATGGCTCACAATAGCTTAGTTTTGTTGGAACGTTTGATCCAAATTGGAATGAAAAAAAAAAACAGACTTTCAGACCTTTTATCTCTTGAGTGTAAATTTACCACACAGCAGACAATTTAATCATTTCTCTGTCTATTCCTCCTCATGCTCTTGTCCTCTTGCTTTCATGTCTCCTGCTCCTCAGGCTCCCTTTACACCCTTCATCACTGAAATGATGTACCAAAATCTGCGTCACCTCATTGACCCTGCTTCTGTTGAAGAAAAGGACTCCAACAGCATCCACTATCTCATGCTGCCACAAGTCAGGTCAGAAAAAATCCTTCAGTAAAGCATCAGGTCAGAGTCAACCTTAGAGTTTCTCATGGAAATAAGTACATTTCTGTGAGGAAAGAAGTAGAATTTAAGCTGATGTTTTACTCTCCGAAGCCCAAATGCGGTTTAACGTCTTGTGACATTAATATATCGTTACTCCTTTACTTTGAACCTATTAAGAAGCTTTAATCTGAACAGTAATTTTTTTTTTAGCTCATTCGTTCATTACTTTTTATCTTGCACTAATAAAAGTTTTATCAAATTTATTAAAAATTAGATGCATTAAAAGAAAACGGATGTTTGCCTTCAGTGTAAACACAAATTTTGCGATGTTGACCACAAATATTAGTAACCCTGATAATGAGGAAAAAACACCTTAAAGTTTAGATTTTAGCACAGTTGAATTATATAACACTGAAATTTAGAACATTTGTTTTTGAGCCAAAATATATTTTTTATTTGTTAGAAAATACAATATGTCAAGAAATAATTGTTATTGAGCATTAGGACAGACAACAAATATTGCCATTGAAATTCATTCATCAATTTTTTTTTTATATTCCTTTTTTGATATTTAATCTATTTGGATGTATAAACAAAAGTACATTTTTGTTGGCTACTGGCCAAAAACCAGTAACGGCAAACCGGAATACAAGAGGGATTAAAAAAAAAAAAACTTTGCCATTGGATAACTGCAGTCCCAAAAATAACCATCATTGTCTAAATACCAACTGCAGATTGCAGCAAATTGCACCGAACGCCATGTTTTTCACATGGCTTCTCTCGGGCTTTAGTCAAAAAAAAAAATGTGCTGCATAAGGTTTGTACTCTCATAAGAAATCTAAAAATTAGTTGTCCCCTATCAGGGGATCAGTGGACCTTATCATATACAAAAATAATGCATATCAGGCACATAATCAATCTTGTCAATACCATTCTCTGTGTCCTGACCAGGCTTCTTCAATTTTAGCCCTCATTGTCTGGTGTCGTACATCCTTTAGATGTTCTCACACATGTGAAGGAAATGGCCGATTTCCCTTTCAGTACACGGTCAATTTCCCCAGAGTCCTGCTAATGACATAATTGACTCAGGTGTGATGAAGCAGACTCTCATCTAAAAGCTGCAAGACACCGGACGACAAGGGCCGGAATATGGAGCAATAGATTGCATTTTCTATATAAGTGTAGACCTACATCCTGTATTAACCTTTGGTGAACCGATAAGGAGAGCATAAGAGAACATAGGACTATGTACAATCTTTAGATATTTTTCAAAATGGTAACAAGTGATAATACCTGGGTCCTAATCTGAATATTTATAAATGGTCTACATGCAAGATGAACCTCTCTGAACTTTTTAATAATGCTAATACTACATTTTTTCAAAAAGTTGTATTTTGTTTAATTAATGCATGTTTGTGTAATGGTGCGTCCATTATATTCACTTAAAACTTGAAAATCAGCCTAAATACTTATACTTGTTACAAACTTACATTGAAAAACATGAGCACTGATATCAGGTTGAGATAATCATTCATACCAGCAGAGTTAAGTACTGCAACACCACCTGGATAATGCATGGTTTGTCCTACTTCCATCAGCAAACAGATGCAATAATCTAAATATATTTACTGAGTTACATTCAATTGAGAAACTTCTTGAAAAAAAAATGCACTTTAGGAGTAGTTTTACAGCATTGTAATTTTATCTTTACATGAGTACGAATATGATAAAGTATCACTACCCTTGAGTAAAATTTCTGGCTCCTCCATCCATTGTTAGTAACTACGCTTACTGGAAACAAACTTGTTTTTAACAAAAGGGACAGACTTTTTTTCTTTTTTGTACTCGAGGCTAATTGGTTTGTTATTTTCCATCTTCTGAGTCTGCCAGTATAAGCAGTTTGCTGTAGTTGAACCTATTCTTAGATACTGTAACTATTGATTTTGCAAATTATATTGATTAAAGCAGGGGTCTTCAACGTTTTCCAGGCCAAGGACCTCCAAACTGATTGCGAGATGGAGCGGGGACCCCCTAATTATTTATATTGTATGAAATTGTGTTATATTAAACTGGTCCTATAGCCACTCTATTAAAAATATTAGTAATGTAACGAAAGTAATTCCTCCCTGGGATTATTAAACTATTTCTGATTCTGATTCCTGGTTGATGGGACAGGTGTTGTGAATCAAACGGTGCCCAGCTTGAAAGAGCTCCTGTGTGTCGCTGAATGTGTGCATTGATGACTGAAAGACATCTTCTGCCTCCATTTATCTGCTTACTACAGTGTGTTTTAAAGTGTCTGACATGATTTTTCACCTAATGAAAGAAATAACTTTCATTAACTCCACTGTAATTAAAGACATAACAGAATACAATTATGACCCAGAATAGGCTAATTTCTTTGTCGACCGGAAGTGGTGTAAAGCGGGAAGTCTGGGCTCATATATTGACCAATATCATTCATAAGCCACTATGGTAAAAGGCAGGCTGTGCAAATTGAGTAAAACAGTGCATCGCTGCTGGATTACTGTGATATTGCACATCACTTTGCACTTCCTTACTGAAGAGAATTGGCGCTGTCTGGAACAGAGCTGCAAAACTGACATGGGACAGCTTGAAACTCCACCAGAAAGCAGCTTATGATCTTTATTGTACAGATTTCATATTTTTTAACTGCTTTATTCAATTTTATCTGAACATATCCTCTGGATATATTTTCTTAGAAGTTAAAAAGTTCTTTATTAGCCTGGAAAGAAAGGGATTATCATTTTCTTTGTTTCTTTTCTTGGCAACCTGTTGTTTAACATTTAAATCATGAGGAACGAATAGCTTTAAAAAATATCCTATACATAAAGAACACTGACTGTGAAAGGAAATGTTTCACATTAAACTATTCAACTTTAATTCACATTTCTGTTTTTGTAGATAATTTTTTTCCCCCTACCAGTTTGTGGTTCTTTGATCAAAACGGTATTTGTTGCTGCCATCATTCAGGTCATCTTTAATCAAGCGAAGACTAAGAAACACCCACAAATGGCTCTGCCATTTTCCTTATTGTTTGCCCTGCAGAATGGATCCAGCTGATGAAATATGATTTTGCTCCCTTCACTCCATTTACTTAAGTGAAGTGCGTGGCTTGGCGGCAGATCCTTTTTGAAATGCCTTGGAGGGATTCTAATCGTCCTGACTTAATTACATCATCTTAAACTCTAAAGAAAAACTTCAGACCCGATTAAAAATGTATTTGTCTTGCATAAGGAATGTAGTTTGTGTAATGGTTCATATAATCTCTTCTGTCACTTAGACAGAATCTAATGCTGCAGCTCTTAGTTCTTGGTGCTTTTGCTCTAAAAGCTCAGTTACCAATCTGGTGGTGGGAAACAATTTCTCCTTAGTCCTCTCATTTAATGATTGGCTGTGCCTAGATTCTGCCTTCTCTCTGCCACATTGTCCTCAAATATAGAATTAAGTGAATGAGGTTTTAATAATGATAGCATTTGTTTTCATTAGTTACTTTCTTGCTCTAATTTGAGCTAAGAGGAAGCTTGATATTTGGTGTTTTTGTTATAAGCCGTTTCTCGTATTTTGATATCCTGTTATTCTTTCTGCATCCGACATTTGCATTTATTATTCAGTATTAACTGAAGGGTAAGAAAAAAACACCTTACTTTAAAGCTGTAAATATTCTTAAAAAATAGTTTTGTTCCAAAGCAAGGTGTCAGTGTTAGATAAAAAATTTGACATTTTCTTTTCAAGCTAAGATTTGGCAAAAGGCTTTAAAAACTAAATGGTTCGATGCAGTTACTCCTCGAACTGCTAAGATGTGGTGGACATTATATTACTGTTTATAATGTGATGATACTCAGGTTTCCTTTGCTTATCTCTCTGTTTTTTAGGGATAATTTGATTGACAAGCGTATTGAAAATGCCGTCTCCCAAATGCAGTCTGTGATCGAGCTGGGAAGAGTGATTAGAGACAGGAAGACCCTTCCTGTCAAGGTATATCACCATTCACTTGTGTTTTATATACCACTCTGGGAGTTACAGTCAGACTCCTGCTAGCTTAAGGTTGGAAGTAGAAGAACAGCCCTAGTCGATTGCTTATGGATTGATCTGTTGTGGTTATTCTTCCACTGACGGGTTTAAATTGTTTATCAGAGGAACCCTTCACTCTGTGTGAGATTTACCATTTATGACGTTAGTTGAAGAATAATATTGATAAATTGGCACAAAACAGCATGATTGTAAAAACTCCAAGTGAAGTAATGCAATGTTTTCCAAACAAAAAGAAAAGTTTGGTGTGCAGTGGTTTTTATCCCCTCATTTGAATGTATTTGTTTTAGCTGGTTCATCAAGCCACTATCTTATAGAAGGTAATAAACAATCATGTTTGACTTACTAAACATTGGTACTAATTTGAACCCAATGTCTTTCTCTCTATCTGCTTTTTCTCTGTGTGTTTTAGTACCCATTGAAGGAGGTGGTAGTTATCCACCAGGACCCGGAGGCTCTAAAAGACATCCAGTCTTTGCAGAAATACATCCTTGAAGTGAGTAAACACTGTGTACTTTGTGTACCTTGTTGATTCACACATCTTTGATAAGCAGAGATTAAGGAAAACATCCCTGGAGCCATGTTCATTTTCCATAAGCAGTTCATTGTGGCTGTGCTGAGCATCAGAGGAAGTACAACTTCACATGCTGCTTCTAAACTGTCCTATAATTGAAAACTGTACCGTCTGCTCCATTCACAACGAAAACTGAAGCAGGTCTTTGAAAGTAGTTATTTAATTTCAATGTGCATCTAGTATTTTCCCCTACCAAAACATTTGAGGCAATCTAACCAATAGTGTGTCAGCTGTGTTAATCGACATTATTAAGTTGCTCATCTGTATGTGTAGACTCTAGAGCTGGGGTCTTCAACCCATTTAGGTTTTCTGTTACCTCCCCAGACCTGACTTTAATAAATGTGCAATAAACAGGCCTCTGCAGCACTGGATGGCTAATGAGGTCATGCTATCATTTGATGCAGCACAGACACATCTAAAACATGCAGGGTAATGTGTCCTTGGAACTAGAGCTCAGTCTTAATACTTTAAATCAGTAAGGGCACATGACTTGAGTCCGTTATCTGAGGCCATGAGAATATCATTCGCAATTTTCACCAGAGCTGTTTCAGTGCTATGATTAGATCTAAAGCCAATAAGCAAGTTTTCCAGTGGCATTTAATTGATTGCAGAATAGTTTTTTTGTGAGAAAGGCCAAATCAACCAAATGCAGATTTGGAAACGTTTTGAGCTAAGCTCAAATCTTTACCTAAAGACTAAAATTTTCAAAATGCGGCTAGCATTTCCAAATTCAGCATGATGCCTTAAAAAGATGCAAAAAAAGAAAGAAGCTTTGCTATTCACAGATGAGACCATAAATTTCTCTGCTAGAAGTTTTGCTTTCTCTCACCCTTCACTGCCGTCTCAACATGCCTCAAGAAAATTGTTGTATTTTTTAATGTCCTTTTATTTCTTTGTGCTTCATTTAACTTAATTTTAAGCATTTTGATATATAAATACAGTTGAATATTACATTTAGACTCAGTAACTCTGTTCAAACTAAGGGGGTGACCAGCACTGTGGTCTGATTGCCTCAGTCTTTTAAAAGAACAGAATTTCCATCTCATCTATTGAGGCTTAAGCAGAAAATCAACCACATAATTTGATCTTTGAAACAAGAAAACTTGATACATTTCTAAATATCTAGAAATAGATTTTCATATATTTCTAAAGTTTGCTGAAAAAATAAGCACAGAAGTGTTGTAATATCAGGAATTCTAAATTCTTTCTGGCATTACTAAGTTTTCACTCTTTCCTCTTCCAAAAATGAAACTGATGCAGCGAAATGAAGGAAGAGGTTCGGTACAAAATGGTACTTGCTGTTCTTGCATCTGAGTTTTAGCTTGGCTCAGCTTTCCTTCGCTGACATGCCTGTTGGTGTCTCCACTGATGGCTCCAGTCTCTAGTGAGCTGGAGATGCTCTTTCGAATATCGGATGAGTCACCATTTGTGCTGACAGAAGCCTCGGCTCATTGCAATGCACCAGTATACTGTAAACTGCCACCTTCCAAGTCACCACTCGCATAAATTCATATTTATCCTCTAAATAGGAAAAAGTACAATTTTTTGTGAAATTAGTGCATTAGCTGATTCCTGCTCAGATTTTTAAAACCCACACTGCCTTTGATTCTTTGACTCGTCCCACTGCAGTACTCCGTCTGTGCTCGCTGTCAGAAAGTTAACAGTGCCAGAGCTCAACCCGAACAGTGTGATTGACTGAAAGGAGGAGGGGATGGAAGTGTTGTCAGTTTGGTTATATTTAGTATCTCTGTTGTTCCACTGGATACAATGGGATCACAGATTTTTCTTCCTTTTGGTTAAAAAGTGAAATATTGACTGAAGCGCAGGACTGGCTCATTTGAATATATACTGTGTGAGGAAATTACCCTTCTTGATCAGTTTAGTTCAAGTTTTAGTATTGAGCCTAGGGTATGTTAGTCTGATTAAACGTTAATTCAATTTTCTCTTGCCTCATTTTCTGTCTAATTCAGTTGCTTAAACTTTCTATAATAGGTTTCCCACACAGTCCATATTTGTTTTCTCTGTGGGCATCCAGAACACAGCTACTGTACATTTTGTGTTGACATGGCACTTTACTATTTCTCTTTTATTCCCATAGGAGCTCAATGTGCGACAGTTGACACTTTCCACAGACAAGGACAAGTACGAGATCCGCCTGCGAGCTGAGCCTGACCACATGGTGCTGGGCAAGAGATTAAAGGGGGCCTTCAAAGCTGTGACTGCTTCTATCAAGGAGCTCACCAGTGAACAGCTAGAGACCTTCCAGAAAACAGGTACAATTTGGCAGAAACAGCACTAAATCTTTAACATCATAAAAACTTCAACATTTTATATCCTCCTTAGGTTTGTAATCCTATTGCAAATCTCTTACCCTAGAAGTATGAGGAATTTGATGTTTTAAGCTCTAATTTCCTCACCTTTTCACACACGAGTTTTTATTTACACACATATATATATATATATATACACACACGTGTGTGGGTATGTTTGGTTAAATCAACTTAAATTGGCATGTTTGTGTCACTGACGAGTCCTAATCATTTAACTATTCTTAAATTATACTTTTTATTTTATAGTTTTACTTTTTTTTTCTCCAAACAAAATCTTATTTAGTGGGCTGGTTTTCAGTCTGTGGTCAGCAAACTGATATAGCTTTAGGAGATTGCTGAATGATTGATAATCAGTGTATAAAGAAAATGAAAGTTCTTTCTAGGGATAAACGGAGATAAAAATGTGGGCTAATATAAAAAGGTAATATTTCTATATGACTAATGAGCTGTATTATTGATATTTCCCTACTTTTTGCAATTCTTGCTATTTTGTGTTGTTTGCTAAATATTTATATTTTTTATTCTAATTCCATGGGATGTTTAGCAACTTCTAATTATAATTACTTCTTTATTGTTTTTTAATTAACAATCATTTCTAATTATTTTAGAATTTGTTCAAAAGGTGTTTATCGCTCTATCTGTATCCCTTAGATTTCCTGTCAAAGATTCCAGTGGCAATTTCATAGTTTTTTTTTGCAGTTTTTTTTTATTCTTTTGCTGTCTTTTATTTTTAGAAATCCCACTCTTCGCCTTTGGCCACCGTGCATAGTAAATGATGGAAATTGTAAACTTTTTTGCAGTTTTACAGATTAAGGTCTCAATATCTTCTCTGAACAGAAGCATTTAAAGAGAGAGGGAGCTGGTGTTATTCAAACCTAGGAGCATCCAAAAATAGTTAGCTTTATTAAAAGTGATTTATGTTTTGTTCAAGGTTATTAGAAAGTTCTTGTATATTTCCGTTAGGGGTGTAAATAATAATCGTTTTGTATCGATGCATCGATCCAAAAGCCGACGATCCGATGCATCGACACGTCTGCAAGATAATCGATTAATGTTTTTTTTTTTCCTCCGGTCTATTTTTATCCATTTGCTCCTGGGCGTAATTCTCCCTCCCGTGCTGCGGTGCCGCTAAACCTATTTTGCCCTCCTACCGCGCTTCCTGGTTATACTCTTACAGCAGTTTGTTGCAGCAAGCTTCACACAGACATTTTTAAATTATGCTCAGTATTGAAGCGTGGTCTGGGCTACACGCTGTGGGTCTAGATACGGCCGAGGCGATGAGGAAGTGGGGGCGAGTTTAGTCCGACGACGGAGGGAAAAAAGAGCGGAGATTCAGCTGGAAAAATGCTCCCAGCGTTCTCGCGCACCTCGCTCTTCTAGCGGGTCAAACTTCACGAGTTGTTTTCCGCAATTTCGGTCATAAAAACAAAACAAGCCGGCCTCCTGTCTGCTGCACTGTTTGCGGTCAGCTACAATCTGGGAGAGGAGCAGCGGAGCGTCTCTTCTTTTTTTTAATGGCGGTTGGCAAACAACTTATAGGTGCATTACCGCCACCTTCCAGAATGGAGTATGGACCAGACAAACTATTATATTCTCCCTAAAATACCCGTTCTTCTTAGAAAATTAAAAATACTACCAAAAACTACATCCCCAGATGACCTTTGAAACAATTCCCTTATATCTAGTTTATTTTTATTCCTGTCTAACTCTCTAAGCAACATCTCTCTTTCCTGAGTATATTTATTACATTCTAAAAAAATATGTTGGACAGTTTCTTTGGAGCCGAGGTATTGCATTGAACTCATTACACTGATATTGTGCAGTATTTTTGCAGTATTTTTTGATGCAACTTTTCTACTTCGGTTATTTGCTGTTGTTTCTAAAGAAAATGCGTAATGATATTACAGCTTTCATTGATTTATTTCAAACTTGAAACTTTGTTTAGCCTGTAAGGTGTAAAAAAAATAAATAAAAAAATAATAAATAAAAAAAATAACCGATTAATCGAATCGAATCGAATCGTGGTGTATTCTTAAGTATCGAAAATAATCGAATCGTTGGGTCAGGAAATCGATACTGAATCGAATCGCCATGATGGATGTGATTTACACCCCTAATTTCCGTCTTATATAGTGGAAAAAAAAACAATGCAATCATAACTTCATTAGAGAATGGAAGGAAACAGAAATCTGGTTGCAGTTTTCAAGTGTTTAGAGGATTTTTCATTTGGAGTGATTGGCAGTGATAGAACCAAAGAAACACAGATTGCTGTCACTCGATTTAAAGGAGTCTGAAACACCTGAAGTATTTTTTTTCTTTTTGGTGTAAATAAATGTAATCCTTTCATCCACCTAGGATGTCCCCCTAGGAGATGCACTCTGTTATGCACTCATGGGGAGAAGAAACAATCCCCTGAAACAAAACAGAAATGTCTAGGGACCCAGTAGAGTTGATCATCTCTAACAGCTTACCATGTTTGAATACATTTGTTTTACTTTTACAAGGTTGATTAAGTTAAACATTTAAATAAAAAAAAAAAAAACAACAAATGGGAGAATCTTTACATATTTGACATTTATTAATAAAACACTTAATTTCGGGCTGTTTATGATTTTAAATCGGTGAAGCCTGTTGACCTTTCAATATAATGCAAAGCAGTTAGTGTTTACCCTCCAAAAAGGGTTTATTACCCATAGGGTTGAACCTTATGCCCGTTTTGTGGTTTCAAGTGATAACATTCCTGTTTTACATTCATCGAGCTCCAAAGATTACGTTTCCTGTTATTTTAGAACCAAAAACAGATGGGCGGTGGCACTCTGTCAAAATTTCTCTTAAATCAGTTGCCTAATAAATGTGTATTTTAAGAGCAATGCAGTCAGTGTAAAGAGTAAAGCCTTGCAATACAAGTCTGTAATACATATACGCACACTGAAACACACACAGCCAGTTTATCCCTAGAATGCAATCAGAACCAGAGTCGGGATCAAAGCAGGTCAAGGTATCTTGTCTCTCCAATTATAGAGAGACGAGGAGAGCCCCCAGAGTCTCTGGAGAAGGAAACAGCAGAGGTCAGCTGGGCTGTGGGAACTTCAGATTTCCAATCACTCGAATGTTTGAAGTCAGGCCAGTTGGAAGGAAAAAGGACATGAATTTCTGGCAGGAAGAGATGGATCTTATACAGCATGGCAGAAAATGGTAGCAAGAGAAAACTGAAAGATGAAATGGGTGCACTGTCACCAAGTCAACCCAGAAAAAAAGGTTTTAAGCTTCAAAGTTATATATAAAATAAGTCCTAAACTAAATGCAGCATAGGTACAGTTAACAATAAATATGTTCCTTTATATTGTTTGAAATATTTAAAGAAAATAAAACCATTGGAGGCATCTTGCATGCAAACGTTTTAAACAAAAGTAAATTTAAGTTCCATGGCTCTAAAATTGTTCCCATCTAGATTAGGAGGATAGACGTTTCACAAGAATAACCGTTGCTTGGTAGCTATTCTTCCCTTACATGTGACTTTGATCCCATTATGTCTGATAAGATAGAGGAAAAGAGGTCAAGGCAGAAGATTGGAAAAGGCAAAGAAGCAGCAAGCGACACAGGAAACCAAATTGTGGAAATTTTAGATTAGAGAGACAGAGGGAGACTGTTTTATCGAGCCTCCAGGGGCTAACAGGTAAAAGGACAGAAAAAAATATGGTCACGGTTTTAAAGGAGAACACAGACGTGGCTAATTGATGCCATGGGCAAAGCAGATGTTACAGGTAGATGGCTCCTGTATTTTTAGAGCTAGTAATGTAAATGTGAAAAAAAGACCATTGCTGAGAATCTTACTGTAAAATCATCCTCACTTCTTTAGTTCCAAAAGAAAAATACTGTGAATATTTGATTTTAGGAAAAAATTGTAGCATAGATCTATTAATCATTGAACCACCGTCAAGAATTTCTGATTACTGGTGATGAGTTCTTTGTATCTCTCTCTGTGAAGGAATGTTGGCTCAATCTTCTATTCATATTCTCTTGAATTCAGCCATTTTGAACGGCATTCAGTCAGTCAGTTTTTAAAGTTTTTTTTCCTTGTTTTCATGCATGTATCTCTAACAGTGCTGTGTGTCTGATAGAGATGTAAAGGAACACGCTGTCTCTTTCTCATCTAATTAATATTTTTATGTAACAGATGGCTTTTCTTTTTAAACATTTTTTGCAGCCTGCTATGTTGTCAGATGGGTTTTATTAAGGTGATTTCCAGATTTTAGATTTTTAAGTCGGTTGTCCAGCCTCGGAGAGGCTTGGAGTGGAAGAGAAGTATTAAAAAAAGCGGTTTATCTCAGTTAATCTCAGTTAATTTGTTATTTAGTTAGATTTTTATTTTACACATAGGGCCACTTTGCTTTTGATAATCTGTTCTTAATAGAATTAGGAGTTAAAATTGCATGATATATTTATTCATGTGGGTTCCATCTAATTGCAGTTAGTTTAATCCTTTTAAATGTCTTACAAAAAGCAGGAAGAATCTCTAAAAGGGAATTTCATTTTGCAGATCTTCACATGCATGATGCATTCATTGCACTGCAATAAAAGCAACTTTTATCTTCTTTTTGAACATGCATGATTTAGGATAGTTACATATAATTCACCTATCTTCAGTGTTAATTTGTCATGTTGAATTTTAAGGTTCCATTGTGGTGGACGGCCACGAGCTCCATGAGGAGGATCTGAGGTTGATGTACACCTTCGATCAGACTTCTGGCTCTGCTGCACAGTATGAAGCACACTCTGATGCTCAGGTAGGTTTGTGATTGAAATGCTCACAGTATTGTTTTAACCACCATCTGTAAATGAAAAAGGATAAATTAAAAAGTCTTATGATTATTAAAAATGCTTGTTTGATGTAGACTTTGTAGGCAGAGTGTCATTTATATACTCTTTTATTGGTTGTATTGCATTGTAGTATTACTTATAAAGTAACTCATCTGCTAAGTACGACGCATGAAATCATTTCATAGCTGGGTGGAGAGCAGCAGTGTGTCTTTTTCCACAGGGCCTTTCTAATCAGTGCTCCTCCAGCCGTATACACACCACACGGCTGCACCTTAATACCAGAGTACTGAACTGGCTATTTTTATTTTTTTTATTTTACAATTTTCCCCTTTATTCACTCATCACAGACTATCTTTCTCCCATCTGTCCATCTCCCAGTTTTTCTGCTTTCTATTTCTGTAAAGAAGCCTTGTTGTTGTACTTCTCCTGTAGCCCTCCTTCCTGCCTATTAGGGGTGTGCAAAATAATCGTCATGATGATGCATCGTGATTCTAATTTTTGTGATCTACTGCATCGATTCTTGACGCCAAGTATCGATTATTAATTTAAAAAAATGAATAAA
>NW_015151574.1:185861-198640 GCF_000732505.1 Cyprinodon variegatus | reverse complement strand
ATGATCTAGCTCCATCTTTCAAGCATTTCCGGCCGCGGGATTCTGTGCCGAGTCATACAAAAACAAAACATGGAGGAGAAAATATTGCAATGCATCGCAATAATTCAAGTATCGTGATGCATCGTGATAGAATCGCATCGTGGCCTGTGAATCGTGATTCGAATCGAATCGTGACTTCTTTGGCAATACCCACCCCTACTGCCTATCATACGCAGTTAGCATGACTGGTCTTACATTTCCTTTCTTTTCTTCAAATTACTTTTCAAATTATAAATGAGCAACACGGAAAATGTTTTGCTCAGAAGCTTTCTTCTTGTGTCTATTCTAACCTTTTGACATGAAAACCTTTCAGCTACTGAATAAAAAGGAGCCCAGGGTTCTGTTACTAAAATAAACTCAAATCAGAAGGTGAATATTTTTTTCCTTTTTATATTAAATGAATGTTTTTACCTCCACCTTTCTGTGGAAAATGGTTTATCCTTCAGTTTTGTTATTGATCAAATTAAACGGAAATTTTAATTCCACCTCTGCACCAGTTTGTTGTTTTAGTGACGGAAAAATTTGGAACAATTACAGTAGGTGTCAAAGGTCAGTTCAGTAGGTTTTGTGTCAAAGGTTTTGACAAAGACCTGTTTAAAAAAGAAACTGCAAATAAAACCTTATCCCTTCATCCATCTTTGAATGATTTGGAGAAAAATACAGATTCCAACTTATGCAGTTGATGCCACATTTATCTAGATATCTTATACTGAAGCATTTATTATTATTCAGAAAATGTTTTCATGTAAATGATGCTCTAGCAGTTAGTCTTTGTATCCCTGTTTTATGAGCAATACAATGTGTTTTAATACACAGATCAGAGTCTGATATTTTAAAGGCTCAAAGTTTTTATTTGCCAAATACTACAGAATACGATTCAATGTTATGCTGTTATCTAAGATGATGTAAAACAAGAATTTACTTTAAAATTAGATTGTTTTATATATTAGTGAAGGTAGGTCTATAGATGAACATCATTACTCAGCATTTTGACAGGGAATACTGTGGTAACGTCTGAAAAATATAATCTAAAGTTTTTTAGAAACCAGATGTTTGCAGTTCGTTGGTATGGGAAGGGTTTCAAAGAAGACTTAAATCTGAAATATTTTTTACTCTAGAAAATATTTTACAAGTGGTGGGCACAAAGAACAACAGCCGGCATGTCTAGTTTTGGTTGTGCAGTCTCAGCCCAAAAACACAATACTGGATGTTAAAACAATGCCTGCTACAGGTCCTTAAGCGAGGAGCAGCCATTTGCTTCTGTCTAATCTGAAAAAGCAAGCCTGCACAATCAGAAAAGGCTCTACTAGTTTAACTTTAATGGGGTGTAAACCATGCAGACTGGCCTAAAGTTAGCCGAAAAACAGGACTTAAAAATGTTCTCTGGGCAGAATAAGTCTAGAAGAGTTGCTAAGAATCGAGAACAGATGACGGCAGCATTCCAGGAAAAGGTGCGAAGCATGGAGGTGGAAGTGTGATGGTATGGGATTGCTTTGTATGAAGCTGTTGTTATCCAAGGATGCTTAAATAAAAATGTGGAACCATTTAAATGAAAAATATCAAAGCATGCCAGCAAACCCACAGGGGGCCTGCTGAAAATTAGGAAATGGAAAGTGCTGTGCAGTTCAGTTTTGGTGGCTTAAGTGGTGGAAAAGACAACTTGCTGTGGTTCCTCTATAAGCTCTCCTAGTGGGACAGTCACACCCTGATGTCTTGCAGTCTTCCCAAGTAGTACCAGAGTACACAGTGAGCTTATTTTCTTATTTCTGCCTGCTCCTTTACATTCAGCTGGCTGCCTGCCTTGCATGGCTCGCTTACTGTTCAGGGATGTGCACTATAGAAGGGCGGACATTGGCAGCCAAGTTTCTCGTGAAGTATGAACACTTTGAGGCAAAACAAACTTAATCGCTTTTGCAGCCTTATTAACAAAAAATGTGCCTCGGTTCTTGTGAAGTATATAGCAGCCTTAAGATAATTAATTTGGGGGCATGGGGTGATATTTTCCTGTGAGAATGCGCATTCATTTTATGTAATGAGTGAAACAATGTTATGTGCATTTTAAGCACTTTGTTTTCTGGAGGTGAAGAAAAATTAAGACTGCAAATCATGCTAATATTTCGTATTTGCTCATCCTCATAACTAGAGGGAAGTAATGTCCACTGGGCTGATGGATATGATAAAAAGCTTTAGTTTGCTGCATAAGCAGCATTCTCAAACAATTGAAACCACTTATAATAAAATAATAATAGTGCTCCATGGCAGAAGTGACAGCAGAAGATTTCCACAGGTTTTAACCATAGTGTCACTAACCTTTGAAATCCTTATGCAGCCAGATCTGCTCCAAACACAATGCATCAAATCAAACCTGCTGTAAGGACCGGCCTGGTCGTACTCCTGTGTCTGTAAATTGATGCTAATCAGTACATTTTTAGGTGCTTTCTAGGAATATTCATTAAAGTTATCAAATTCAACTTTTATTGTAAAATGTCGTTGCCATGGCAGTTGAAAATGATTCATATCGTTGCAGATTATATTCATTAAGATACATTTGATAGTTACTGACTTAGATTGAAGTTTCTTACAAAATCCAGCTGTGCAGCACTTCATAATCCAGTAGCTCTCTGCCATAGATTGGTTTGTCTTTAGGTTTTTGATTTGACCATTTTTGCTCTTTCTGCCTGCCTTTCAGGTCCTTGTGCTGTTGGACGTGACCCCAGACCAGTCCATGGTGGATGAGGGTGTTGCTAGAGAGGTCATCAACCGCATTCAGAAACTACGCAAGAAGGTGGGACATTTATTCCAGGAGCACCACCAGCTCCTCCAATTGCACTGACACATAACGAACTACTACTGAATTCTACAACCCAGTGTGTAAAAGCTGGTGCTACTGTGGGTGTCATATTGACTGTGACTGTTTTAATTTAGGGGTTCCTCAGGCTTAGTAAATATTTTTCTTATTCATTCATTTTATTAAATACTTTCTCCTTCAGTTCCACAATAATAACATCACTGAAACGTTGATCTGAATTTTTCTTTATTTCCCCACCTTTAGTCAGCCCTCCCCTCTTCTGTTTGTCCCACTCTATTGTCAGAGCAGTTTGGAAATCTTTCCACTACAGCGTCACAGTTAGAGGTTTCTCCATCATAAGGCAGGCTTAATAGAAGCTTAATTACAGTCTGGCTCCTTTCAGATTCTGACACTGGGGCTTTTTGAAGTGGTGTGGAGAGTAAAGACGGATTAGCCAACAGAGCTGCATTTTCACAAGAAACGAGCAGTTTTTTCCGTCCACCTATAGCAGTGTTGTACACTGGCTCTTAGCCAGGCGAAATTCCTCCAGTTATTTCAAATGGAGAGCTGTCAGGAATTTTCCACCCTGTTAACAGGAATTAATTTTTAGCGATTCAGGTACATGTTGTAGTTTGTTGGTGTGTTTGAGTTGTGAAACAGGAGTCAGTGTTTACTTGATCTGACAAACACACACCCGTTCACCTTACAAAGTAAGTCAGAATGTGGAGCTTCTCCAAAGGAAGCATGTAAAACTTTTCTCCACAGACTTACTGCACCTTTGTTTCCAGCTTCTTCTGCCCTTGAGCTGCATCTGCAGCTGTGGTGTTTCCAAGTGTTTGCATATGCTGTGGTCAGTCTGTGTCTATGCTGATGCTCAGATGTGCACAACTGCATCCTGCAGACTAGAACAAGATCAATGTGTTTGAATATGTCAAGGTTAGTGGGAGCCAGCAGCAGGCGATGCCAAAGCAGAGAGGCTTCCTTCCAAGAATAAAAAAAATGTCAGTTTGTTCCTTTCTCTCTCCATTTGTTCCTGCAGTGTTTTCTCCTTTATATTCCCGAAGCTTTATTTATTTATCTTGTATGATGTCCATTTAGTTTACCCTCCTTTCCTTTTAGACAATTGTTTCCTGCATGAAAAATGATGTGTTTTTGGTGCACCTAATCAAAGGGCAGGTCAGGCAGTGTTTTTAGCATACGTATGAGCTTATGATCATCTTACCTCTTGTTTCTGAGCTTAGTGGTAACAAAACAGCAACCTTTGACTTCAAAACACTAAACTAATGCCTTGTTTTGTTTGTTTTATTTGTTTTTTAATATTCCCCACCTTAAATCGTTGTGATTTTCCTCATTGTTCTGCATTAGGCGCATTTGGTGCCATCCGATGAGATAACTGTGTACTACCACTGCCAGCCAAAGGGGGAGTACTTGGCATCTGTGATTGAGGCTCACACTGACTTCATTCTAGCTACCACCAAGGCTCCCCTTCTGCCCTTCCCTGTCCCAAAAACTGCCAGCATCATCATTGAGGAAAATACTCAGGTATTGGCTTAATACTATAAGCAGGGCATTTGCTACAAACATGTTTAAACTTTCCTTTTAAAATATTTAAGTGACTGTTAGAGATTCACCGATCCAGTTTTTCCAGTCCGATACCTGGTCTGAGCATTTAGACCGATGTACAATACCCATTCGATTCGACTAATGAATGGATGAACCATATATCTTGCCATGGGAGTGAAGGCTTTAGCTTTAACATAAACATTTTAAAAAAGGTAGCAAAGTAAAGAAATAACAGTTCCATGTAAAGTGCACTTGATTGGATCTCTGACATCTGATTAAGCTAATTAGTCAATATCAGAGCTGATATCCATTTCAGATATCGGATCGGTGCATCTCTAGCTTCCAAAGGCTTCTCTGGTCATCTGAATCTTTGCATTTGATTTACTCTATTTTGAATTAGAAAACTACAGAACAGGCAGCAACATTTTAGATATTAGTTTTATTTTCACTTTATAGAATTTGAAAGTGAATTCATTTAAATTATTTTTGCATCCGAACTGTTAAGCAGTAAGGGTCTGAAACCAGATTGGGTATTCACCTCTATAGTAAATGAAATGTGCTTGAAGTGTTTCACTTGTTAGTCAGAACAGAATATTGATCAATTTTGCACACCAACTGTTTAATTGGTGCACCAGTAATATAACACAAAGGTTAAATATGAGCAACACTTTCATGCTTAATACTGATGTCTAACGAGAATGGTGTGCAAATCTTGTACAGATAAAACCTTTCCAATTTATCCTTATGCTGCAAATCTTTCAATATTTACTGTATGTTTGTCTCAGCAAAGAATTCTTATTCACTTTATTGCCTTAATATATTTTATTTTGCAGCTGAAGGGGTCAGACTTGGCGTTAACAATAGTGAAAGGATCTTCACTTCTTAAAGCGCCACCAAACGGACCAGCTTGCTCCTACGTTAACCTGCGAGTAAAAGTCAACAACAAAGAACAGGGTACCATAAGACAAAACGGCTGATAAGTCTAAACATCCTTCACATTAAGCTTGAGTCTTTAACATCCTTTTTATTTTCAGCAGCCTTTCAGGGAAGTTCTTATGTTTGATAATCCTGTCTGGCTTTGCTTTTTGTTCTTCAGAGGGCGTAGTGTTGCTAGAGAATCCCAAAGGGGACAACAGACTAGACTTGGACAAACTGAGGAAAGTGTGCAGCAGCATCTTTGGAATCAATAACACCCAGCTCAGGTTCTTCAGTGATCGAAATGGTGAGAAATGTTTCACTCAAACACGTCTATTATTTTGGTATGCCAGTTTCACGTTTGATAGGATTTTATGAAATTGACAACCTAAAAAGTTTCCACTTGTGAAGAGGAAGGGAAATGTTGCATTACTTTAAGAATTTTTCTTTAATGAAAGTGTTCCATGTGTTTGTATTCAGTTCCATTTAGTCTTATTATAGGTTCTACCTAAATGTGTCTTTTAACAGAGATGTTGCTGAAAGACAGTCCAGTTGGCAGCATTCTACATAACATAAAGGGAACACAGGAAATACATGAAATAACATGGTCAAGTCTGATTTATTTAGCTTAATAACTTGCGTGTACAACACAAAAATTAACACTGCCAGTTACTCTGACTGCATCCCCAGACCGAGTTCGAACTGTTTAACCAGACTTTAGACCTACCGAGACTCAATTTATCACATACCGCAAAAAACAAAAACACAACACAGAAGTTTGTGGTCATAATGTGCTAAAATGTGAATAATTTCAACAGGTATGGATACCTTTTGAGGCCATGTATAAGTTAATACAACTATTCCTGATCAACTATATACTCTGCTGCCTGTAGATTTTATTAATAAGTTTAATAATTATCCACCTCTGCCACCTACATAGGTTTACAGGATATGTAAACAAATAGGAATGGCTATTAATTCTGTGACTCCATTAGTCTTTTCCACTCTAAATGCTATCCCGCTGGGAAATGTATGTGTTCTGATGATGGCTTATATTTTCTTCTCTGTGTTTCTTGCAGAATTGACAAACAAAGTGGACCTGCAGGCCCACAGTGGTAAAACTTTGTTGGTGACTTCAGGCCCCTCCCCTCCTGGCGCTGTGCCCACCACCGACACCCTGCTGTGTCCCTATGTAAACCTGTTACTGTGCAACGCACAGCCGGCTGGTGAGAAACATTAACCTGTTGGGTTTTGTTGATGAATAAGGCATATGTTTTGTAATTATAATCAACAGATATGTTTGGCTATTTGTTTAATGTGTTATTATAATCAGAAACCATTTAAGGTTTTATTATTTTATTTTTTTCACATAACTTATCAGGGAATAAGAGCTGATAATTTATTCCTGATTTCACAGTGACTCAGACACTTTATGTGCATTATTCTTTTGGAAGCTTTGGCAAGGGTCGAGATGTTTTATCAATGGTGCCACATTTATATTATATATGAATGCAAACTTTAAAATTATATTTCAAAAAAGTTTTTTCACTGGCACTGAATCTTATCTTCGATATCTGGGAGAGAACTAGTTTTAAAATATATTTGTATCCCTGTATTGTTCTTTACAAGTTTCTGCCAAAGTAAAGTACAGCTTAGGCATTTGTATTTTTATTTTACTTGTTAAATCGGATGATTAACCAAATCATGTTATTTATATTTTAGTTTCTAACACATTTGATAAACTGTGATATAAAAAATTTGACCACTTACCTTCATTTCCGATAAAATAAAATCTAAATGTAAAACAAAAATGTAATTTAATTTAAAATTGAATGTAAAAATAAAAGTTGTTCTTTCTGGCTGCAGATCCAGCCCCTTTGCCTTTTCTCTCATTTTACAAACTGATTATTTGTTAAAATCCCATTCTTTATTATTCTCATTTCTCTCTCTGTGTTTCAGAATGCCAGGCTGGAGATGTTGGCACCCTCCTTCTGGTGAATCCAGTTGGCCAGAATGAGCTCGACCACTCCGGCCTGCTCTCTGAAGCTGCCAAGGTGTTTGGTCTCCGCAGCAGGCGCCTCAAACTCTACCTGGACCAGGATCTTACTAATGGTTGGTTCAAAACAAAATGGTTGATAACCATAAAACCATAAAAAAAAGTCTTTCTCTGTGAGAAGATAGCTTAGAGGGGGTGATAAGAATTCCGAATACAAATTAGATTTGAAATGAGCTACTGCAGTCAACCTACTTGCTTTTCTAGGGTGTCAGTTTTTTGGTTAAATGGGCTTAAAGCTAACAGTGTCATTTTTTTAGCTGCATTCAGAGGCTACATGCTTTTAAACGCTTAGTCTATGTAGGCTGGTTCATTTCACGCTGTAATGGCCTGGACAAATCTGCTGTGGATTAGGAAGGACTAAACTTCACCAGCTGATCGCCTAGCGACCGTAACAACCTAAGCACAGAGCCGAGAAGCCGTAAAAATTGACAAGAAACTTTTGTCTTTTTTAATCCTTGAAGGAACTCCAGCAGTTGTACAGTCATCCCTGGCATGTGTTAAAGAAACATGCATTTCATTTTCAAGTATAGTCTCCAGGTCATCTGTACGGCAATAGTTAAATTAAACTGTCTTGTTAAAAGGCTTAACTTTAATCTCAGCATTGAGAAAATTAATCATATGCTAAACATCGGATATCATATGACTAAACTATATCTGTGTTTAACTTCTACGCTAGCAGTTAGAATTAACATCCCTGAAAATGGTGGAGCACTTTAGTGATAAAGTGAAATCTTGATAATGTCCCCATTGTGGGACAATAAAGGGATTTTATTTTCTATAAACCGAGCAAATATCTGAGCTTTTTTCTCTCACAGTTAAAAATTACATTTTGTGTCACAGGAAGTATACTATTTAAAACTTTGCCGTTCTTCTCTACCATTTCCAGCTTCTCAACCCGCTATGAATCATGGGTTATGTTGGCCATATTAGACTCATCAGAGCCATGTTTCAGGTCCAGGAAAAAAGAGGATGAATTTGTTGGTTACATTAGAAGCCTTTAACATTAGTACTGCCTCACCTTGCTGTGATGTAATCAGCCTAGAAATGCAGCCTTTGAAGGAGGCAGCCGCTGAATTGGGACACAGCTATTTTTGCTGTGAATGCTCAATAAGGATTCATGGGCACTGCTTGTTTTACTGTGTTTGTACAGAATGTATAATACCAAACAATGCTAAAACGTAACTATTTCAGTGAGACGAATTAAAAAACATCTAAAAGTGACTATAACAGCGTGATCTAGTGATGTACACAGCAAGCATCCCTATCTAGAATATAAATATATCTAGAATATACATATTAATTATAGGTAGAGGAACACAACATCTCGCAAGTTGCTTTTGTGTGCAACATTAATTAAGGCTACAACATTTTTATTTCTGATCTAGAGCTTCCATAGTAAGATTAGCTAAAATAAGACCAGCAGCAACATGGGACCATGGAAATCAGGACTAGTGGTTGAAGGACATCACTATCAGGTCTTTCCAGTTGTAGTCACTATTATAAGTACACAGTGAACTGCTGTGTTACATCAGCTGTACCAAAGATTAAACTCTGTTCTAGTTCCAAAATCTCCTGAAATAATAAGGTTTAGTAAATGTATGTAAAACTTTAAATGTGGTGCTGCAGATTTTAGTTTGTACAAATCGAATTCAAGCACCTTTTATGAATTGCCTAATCGTTCAAACTAGTGGTTTCAGTGATATAAGCTGCTCAATACAAGGAAATCTCATTAATGTGATTTTATGGGTACATATTGTGATGTCATTGTCAGTTTTCCTCCCCTCTGTCACTTGGTGCCACCTTCAGTTTCTTGCCTGGGTTAGCAGCAGGCCTCTGCTGCAGAGGCACCATCCAGCAGGCTGAATGTTACATTGGCAAACAAAGTGTGAATTCATGACACTTGAAGAAAGCCGACAGTTATTGCATTCAAATTATTAATCTATGCTGCTGTTGGTTCCATATCAACAGTGTGACCTAAGGTTTTTTTTTTTAATATTATTTTCTTCATTGGTTAATTTTGTTATCAAATATTAAAGGGCTTGATTTTTGCTTTCTTCTGGTCTGACCAGATTTAGACTGTTTTCAAAAAGGGTTTAAAAGATACAACTTGTTTAAAGTGAAATACCTTCTTATTGCTGAACAGTAGAAAAAAAAAAAAAAAGAACTAACAGTTTATTTTATGTTTTTTTTTTTTTTTTTCAGAACTGCCTCCTGAAACATCTGTAAAATCTCTCAACGCCAAAACTCTGTATGTGAGAGTTTTTCCAACCACCGCTGAAGCATAAATCAGCCCAGGATCATTTGTTTTTGAAAGAACACCTTTACCTGAGATCACCTAAGACCCTCCAATGATGGAATGGGAGTAAAGTACAATGCAAAGTTGCTTCAGAAGTGTAGATGCTTTTTTTTTTTATTGTTCTTTGGAATACCTGTTTCAAACTAGGCTTATCTGTCAAGTTCACTCAATATCATTGGTATTGCTTAAAGCACACATTCATGATTTAAAAGGGGGTTAAACAATGTGTTAAACAATATACCATAGATATGTTTTATTAAACCATGTAGGTATAGGATGTGAGCCATTTTTGTCCTTGACCGAAGGACATCATATTAAACTCACATTCATCTGTCCAATGTGCTGAGTGACTCACACACTGTATCTTTAACTGTTGGGGTAACAGTTTACACGCTTCAACTGAAGATCAACTCACTGCAAGGTCTGCATGACTGTTCCTACGTACGGTAACTCAATGGATAGATCATCTGCATAGACATTTCAGGAATGTCTGCTGCAACAACGGTTTGCAAGAGAATAAGATATAAATGTCAGAAGTTCATTTGTGCCACATTAGAATATTTTTGTTCCAGTAACTCATTTGAGGAAAGGTTCCAGGAAATGGTCTAACTTGATTAACTGTCACTGTTACCAGTGGATGATTTTCTTTATTATGGTAATAATCCAGGTTACATCCCTTCATGGCTTATTTGCTGCATGCTTAGTCCACAGTAATTATATTTTGGCACATAATTGCGAAAGGAATTTGGGCCATTGTGAATTTAACAGATAAACCTATTGTGCTCGTTATAGAGGGAGTTCTCAGACAATGAAAGAGGTATTTAAAAGGTGAAATGGATTTTGGGGGCTGTTGAATTTCAGGGACACAAAGGGTTCTGTCATTTAAAAAAAGGCAAAGAATGGATAATGTAATATTTTAAGCGACAAGCAGAATAAATCAAAGGTGACTAAGAATCTGCATGTTCTTTTCTTTTTGTTCTCAAGACTTCTTAATGCTAGAGGGTGACATGTGTGTGTGGGACTGCAGTCTGACTTCATTGCAGTTTTATAAAATGGGCCTCGCTTTATTGTTTAGGCTGAGACGTTTTGACCGACTTTGATTTAGTTTAGCAGCAAGGTCAGAGAACCAATATAATAAAGTGGATTATTGAAGCTTGAAGTAGTACAGAATAAAAGTCATATGACATTTTGGGATGTACTTTACTTTTTTATTTGAATCAGAAAATTCTCTTTTATATTAAACAATGATGAAACTACTGTCTGCAGTCACAGTTCCTTAAACAGAATTTTGGTAGACTGATTGAAAAGGCTTGCAAACCAATCATAGCTTCCTGTCTTAACATTTGTGGGACAACCTATGTAAGTGGAGTTGGTTAAAAATATTTCTGGATATCAAGAATGCATATATAATCTTATAACTTCTTTGTTCTGCAACCAGCCATGTAGTTTGTGTAAAAACTTTCTCATGGTTGACTTCAAATGAGTGCACACTAGGGATTTGAAGAAAAGATTGCATGGTTAAACTTTTTTATTCAAAGAATGTCAAAGTGCCATGAGCCCCTCAGAATCATTTTTATGTAAAACCTCATTTTGATGCAATGTTTAAGAGTGTATACTTATTCCAGCCTTATAGAGCTACAAGTTCAAATATTTTATGTAAACTTTAAGCCAACATGTTCACTTTTTGAATGCAGCTCTAACTATCATTCCAGCAACTCTAACATATCTTCCAGTTCCTTAATTAACAAAAGCATCTCCATGGAATAATTTTGCCACTACCAGGCTGTATGCACTTGCGGCATTCCTTCAATAACAGCTCTCTCAAACGGAAGTCACTGATGCAGCAGTTTTCACTGGTTTTAGACAAGTGGTAACATTACAAAGAGCGCATTTAATAATGCTGTACTTTGCTTACAATGGAATGCTAAATGATACTTTCACTATTGACTAACATTGTAATGATATTTTGCATAGCAAAGCAGCCGATGTATAACTCCAAAGTTTCTATTAAAGGTTTCGAAGAGTTTAAGAAACTCTGCTGCTTATGTGTGCAATAGCCTACTGCATAGTAATTAGCATCAAAATGAAAATTACCAGAACAATATTAAGCTTATGTTGAGCTGAAGCTTATAGTAATTTAGCAACAGCTCCAGGGTATGTATTTGTATGTGTGTGTGTATATATATATATATATATATATATATATATATATATATATATATATATATATATATATATATATATATTATATACATACTGCTCATAAAAAAGGGAACACCTAAACAATGCAATATCGCTTCATCAAATCCAACTTCTGCTAAATCAAACTGTCCACTTAGGAAGCAACACTGATTGACTGGAGCCATGTGCTCCTCACAGATGAAAGCAGGTTCATGCTGAGCACATGTCATGGTGTGGAGAACGATCTGCTGCCTGCAACAATAGATATCGAGATGAGATCCTCAGACTCCTTGTGAGACAATATGCTGGTATTGTCACCCTGGACCTCTCCTAATGCAGGACAATGTTGGAGTGTATCAGCAGTTCCTACATGATGAAGGCATTGAAGGGATGGTCTGTCCCGACTGTTTCCCCAAACCTGATCTGACTGTGCACATCTGGAACATCATGTCTCGATCCATCCACCAACGTTGCTTGCACCACAGACTTTCCAGAATTTGGCGGATGCTATAGTTCAGGTCTGTTGTTGTAATGTTAACCATCCATTTCTGATTATTTACTATCCCTTTTGATGAACAGTTGGTAAGTGACCTAGAACTGAATAGTGCTTCATCAAGACAGAGGACCCCAAATTGATACAGTAAACTTCTAGAGACAGCTGCCCCTTCACCAGCAAAATTTCTAAAGGTGGGTAAAGAGTCCTTCCCAAGGATTCTGACTGAGACGGATAAAGCTGGGGCTTGAACAGGCAATCCACTGGTTAAAGTGGATAGCAATCTGCCTTTTCAATGAACAGCAATGATGGCAATTCTATTCTAAGTTAAGTTTAACTGTAGCTCACTATATATATACAGGTGCTGGTCATAAAATTAGAATATCATGAAAAAGTAGATTGATTTCAGTAATTCCATTTAAAAAGTGAAACTTGTATATTATATTCA
>NW_015151574.1:183913-185807 GCF_000732505.1 Cyprinodon variegatus | reverse complement strand
TAAGTGACCTAGAACTGAATAGTGCTTCATTAAGACAGAGGACCCCAAATTGATACAGTAAACTTCATTATATATATATATATATATATATATATATATATATATATATATATTTTAAGATGTAGGCCAGTAAGGCATGTTTGCAGTTAATCTGTTCTGATGAAATGTCTGCTGCTAATGGAAAACTTAAATCTCTGCCAGTAAATCATTTTTCAACTCCCTGCATGTTGCCTGTTATATTATGACAGCAGCAAATGTAGCCCAAAATAGGTATATAAGCGGATCAAAGTAGTTGTATAGTAGTAGTAATTTCAATTTCAAGTATTGTGAGCTCTCCGGGTTAATAATAGAACGCAAAACTCATTTAAGTTACAAACAACAGGCTTGCAGGTTCATGAAAGGAAGATGAAATCACAGCAGAACAAAAAAAGGGTTGGCTAGTATAATGTTGTAATGACATCAGTTACCCTGCAGTCATTTTAGAGGTAAAAAGGTCATATTAGAAAAACAAATCTAAGAATACTGCATCTTTTAACAAGTGATTTAAAAACATTGATATAATGTATGATTTTGTGTGTTTGGAGTGTGTATTTTTGGTTGCACCTATCAAAGTACAGTTTTGTTGTAAAGCATCTTAGCGATTATAAACAAATGATTACACACACTGTTTAAACTCATGGCAGTTTTATCACTATCACTGACTTAAAATCAGACTACATTTTTCCTATATTGGGTCAGTTAGGTTTGAATAACCCAAATGATTGGTATTAATAAAATAGTAGAATAATGAATGTGAGAAGTGTCATGTATAAATTTAAATTCAGAAGCTTTTTAAGCTGCTTCTGGAGAAATGTCTTCTATCTTTCCATGTGACCTTTCAGCCATGATGGTCTCTTATAGCTTAACTAAGCTTCATCCAGCAGATAGACATGCTCTGTTTTTATTCTAGGGTAAAAAAAAGAACACATTTCTACATTACAATAAGATATATTCGTTTCTGCTACATGTAAACATTTAAATTTTTTTTCTTGAATATTATGATGGATGGAAATTTTCTATATTTTATTATAAAATTGTAAAATAAATAGGTATTTTTTAAAACTGGTTAAAATACACTGTTTTTAAAACCAACCAAGCAAACTCATCTTTATTTTTTTTTTTTAAAAAGCAAAAATTATTTCATGCCTAAAACTAATAAACCATCCAAAAAACGGTGTAATTACGTTAATTTACTTTTTTTCTTTTTAAGTGGAATTGCTGAATTTTAGTCACACGCAGAAGACAATATCTCATATTCAATTTATTGTTCCGCTCAGCTGCAATGTTTTAATTGCGTTTATTTGAGCCCCCGTTTTTTTGGACAGCATTAGGAGTTAAATGTTTAGCGAAGCTATAAGCTGGAATGATGATGTCCTGATCTTCGCATGCAGAAGATGGGAGCTGCTGAACAGTGAAAGCGCTCAGACTGCCTGGCGACGCGCGTCGTGACTTTCCAGGCTGCTCTGCCTCCGTCTCGATTTCCTCCACAGTTCATCTCCTGATCCTCCAAACATTCATCATGATCCACCTGCTTCTCCTCCGCTTCCTGCAGCACAGAGGTATGAAACGCTTCACACCTGCAAATATCTGATACCGCTGTTAGTGAAGAGAGTGTTTTGAATCTATTCTGTTGTATTTTTCATATATTTCCGTTGTGAGAGCGGTGATAGATGATGATCTCTGTAGTATTTGGACCCTGACATTGGTGGTGGGATGCAGGACTGACATGCTGCTGCTAGCCTTTCTCTCTCCTGTTTGGTTGCCGCAGATCTTTGCGTTTTGCCGCACGTATGCAAAGAAGAATCTGACATTAAGATGATCCTGATCTGTTTTCGTGGTATAAGTCATATACTGT
>NW_015151574.1:175528-183429 GCF_000732505.1 Cyprinodon variegatus | reverse complement strand
TGCCACTGATGCTGCTGCTCTATTTGTCAACATGTGACTCCAGTCTTAATGCAGCAACACTGGCTTCTGGTTATAGCAATATAAGATGATTTTTCTAACTTAGAGAGTGCTTCATAGACATGGACCAGGTCATATCCAAAGGCTTCTGCACCCGTATGTTCCTGGCAGGTCCCTGATGTCCTGTGACCATGGCCTGTTTGCTGTTTTCATCTTCCTCATAGGAAGATGAAAACAGCATTTTGTTCAGTGCCCCGAGACTGAAACACTCTACTGGTTTTGAGATAGTGGGTTTCTGTAGTCTTCTTTAAAATTCAATAAAAAAAGAGAATAATTTTTTATTAATTGAACATATTTTAATGCATTTTTGGCTCATGTGAAAAATCCTGAAAGAAGCTATGTGCATGAAGTTTTGCTTCATAAAAATCAAATGTGTTTTGCTTGACCTGTATTAAAAAATTATGTCAACTGTTATGTCAACCCAGTTTATGGGGCCTAAATCAATGACTGAACTGTAATTCCTAAAGTTTTGGTTAACATGCAAACTTTAACGAGGCCTATTCATCTACTATTACTTTAGACATTTCTATACCAGTAGCTCACTCTGGTTGTATACTAAGGCTTTCCAATCAAGCGCCCTGTTGGCTTCATTTGTTTTATTTCAGTTTTCTTATGCTTTGTTATGCCCTCACTTTTGTGTATTTGCTCTTGCAAGATCACGTGACTGGAAGCTTGATATTGTGCAAGCCCACAATGAGTAAACAAGGATGTAATGGAGCAAAACAAATAAACTTTTCCCCACCAGAGGTGTAGGAGGAAAACTCCAAGATCGAGTTGTTTCACAATGACCAAGCCAGGTTCAAGAAATATGACTATGTAAAGCCAGACAGGTGTTTCATAAAACTCGCTCAGAAACGCCAGACTTAGACCCCCAATTCTGACTCAACTTAGCTTAAGGTTATAGGTTAGGTTATTTCTCCAGTGTGAGATCAATAAAGTTCAATTATTATTTCTTTCCATAAAGAAACAATAAGATTCGGGACCTTGGCATTTGGGCTAATAGCTATATTCATACTGCATCTGCAAAAAAAAAAGGTGATATAAGAAAGACTGTGGACTGTGTTTTTTTTTTTTCCTCCACCAAGCTGTATTAAACACTTCTAGTGACATTCATCATTACTTCTGTAAACAGTGTGCTGCTTTGTGATGTCTACATGATCCCTATGTGCATGCAGGTCTTTCTGGGGTGGCCGATTGTTCAGGTAGCTCTGATAGCGGTCTCATATGAAAAGTAGCATTAACAACCATTTGAAAAAACGGATTTCAACAAAGAAATTGGAACTGAGCATCAAGACCTGCATTGTGACCTGTAGCTTAGGTCTGGCTTACAAAGTGAGCCAGTTTTATAAAACAGCCATCTGGTCTAAATATTCCAGGTAAAGTATGCTTTCTTCAAGAGACCACAAAGTTGTTCAAAGGTTCACTGATGTGGCAAACATCATCCAGCCAAATGCGTAAATAGCCTCAATACACTGTTCCTTTCCAATTAATTTATCTAAAAAATTAATAAATTAAGGAGTCACTTGACTTCTTTTTGTACAAACAACTATTAACTGAAAATAATTTACAATTGGAAGTCAATGTTGTGACAAAAGCAGATAGTTTTATATTACTATTGTCCCTTTAATCAGAATCCTCTCTATTGCAGTAGTTTATGTCCTTGACTTCAATGATAAGAACCTGAATGCAAATCAAGCTAACATCAGGAAGGGCTTTTGGTATAAAAACACTGCCAGGCTGGAAACAAACATAAGCATAAGAACATTTTCCTGACTGGTAGTATCTAGATAAAATGACTAGAATGTGCAAATGACTAATGAGTTAAGAGGTGCTTGCAAACATATTTAATTATTTTATTTAATTAAGTCATTAGAAAAAAAGGCTCATGTGTCTGGCCCAGTAGATGGCCCACCATCCCCAAAATTCATCCAAGCAGAAGAGTTGCCCCTTGATATAAAGAACAGGGGGCCTGTTTTAGAAGAGATCCAGTGGAGGACGTCTGTTTCCCTAAACCCTTAACACATTTAATAGTCTGTTAAAGGCCTTTATGTCAAACAAAAAACAGCTGTCTGCAAAAACGCAACTGAGCAGTAACAATGCCCAAGAGGATGATTTTAAGTTACGCTATAAAATAAAAATACATCATAGAATTTTATACATGATGTATGCATAGATGTGTATCTGTAAACACATGGATTCAAACACCTGTGGGTGTATATGTAAGGTTTCACATGAAAATGCACAATAGTGGTTTTGAAGAAAGCGGCCTCTTTTCTGCTACACAATCTATAATTGTATTACCCTCCAGCATCTTAGTCATCTTTATTGGGCTATAGTCCGAAATCTTTAAAAGGGTTGCTGCACTTTCTTGAAGGGCTTTCTCTATGTACAGTATCTCTTAATGCACAGTGCTACCTAGCAACAAATCTGAACTTATAGTACTATAGTAATCATAGTGTCAGTAACTGACTGGCAATGTTCCTTAGATAAAGACTATGACCAGCGGAAGGCACAGCATCGCACATCTTCTAAGCACCACAAAGGCTTTTTGTTTGCCTTGGCCTGGTTTTATTAGGCTGGGAAGCAGACTACCGTAATTTAGATGCCGACATGTAAGTTTAAAATGGAACGCGGAGAGCTGGATTTTAAAGGCAGGATGGTCAGTGGAAACAGTTTAGAAATTAAATTAAAGAAAACTATGGATGTGATGCACTATGATGGACTGGCAATCTATCTAGGGTGTACCCTGCCTCTCGCCCGTAAACAGCTGGAGATAGGCACCAGCACCCCTCGCGACCCCGCTTGGGATTAGCGTGATGGAAAATGGATGGATGGATGTGATGCAAAAACGTGTTTTTGGAAAAAAGAAAAGCTCAGTTGTTGAAATAAAAAAAAAATGTCAGCTCTTTCAGGACATAATAAAGGACATTAAAACATTGCTCTGTTACAGAGAAGTGCTGCTGCATTATGGGCCTTCCCTGTGATTGGTCTGTTCTGTTTAAGACCAGAGAGTATTGAGCCCCACTGTAAGTCATTCTGAATGACCAGGCTAGGGGTTTATGGTGAACGTCTTTCAGATCTCAGCAACTAGGAGCAGCCCTGTAGCGCTGGCTGATGAACATGTCATGCTGTGCAGATTCACCTGATCGGAGGGGAGGAGAGGAAGTCAATTTGCATTTGCACCATGGCGCCACATGGTTAAGGCATCAGGAACTTTGTGGTATAAAACACAGTGGAAATCCCTGTTGTCCCATATTACCTGTCTGAACACTGCAGTGAAGTAATTTAATTATACATATATGGTTTCCTCCTTTCTCTTTATTATGATACAATTTTTATGAAACTGTTGATCAGAAACCTGCTAGCCATGGGGAACAAATTGATTTTGCTTTTCTGAATTAATATTGAATTGTGAAAATTTTAATTGCAATCTACTAAACCATCAATAATTTTGTTCATTCCTAATTTTTGGTGATTTTTTTTTATTGGCACAGTAAATGACTAGACCCCTTTAAGTGTTATATTTCCCTTTATTTTAGTTTTTATTGAAGTCCATTCATCTTCTCTTGCTTAGTCCTTGTCAGGGTTGTGGTGGGACGGTACCTATCTCCGGCAGTCTTGGTACACCCTGGAGAAGTCGCCAGTCTGTTGCAGATTTTAGTGAAGTTTTCAAATCAAATGCTAGAGATATCTAGTTTAGGTTCAGCAGAATTTAAGAAAAAACTGTTAGCATGGTGTCTTATTGCATGTCTTATTTTTCAAGTTTATTACATAACAGGGTGAAAAACGTTTGACAACCAATCCAAAAACAAGAAAAAAGAGGAAACTACTGAAAAATCAAATTACAATTGCAACCTTGCATTAGATGGGAGCTGTTAATTACCTCTGCACTTTCAATGCTTCCTCTGTCATTCTCATATTGTGACACTGAGTTTGTTTCACCATGACCCTTTCTCACTGAAAAAACACCTCATGCATTATGCTCCTTGCAGGTTATCTTACCAGATGGATGAAAAGTCATGCTGTAATTATTTCTTGTTTGCTAGAATAAATGCATCCTCCTCATCTATGGTGGGTTCAGGGAAATAAAAGGACTCCTTCTTGTGTCTAAACTTAGACACTTTTGTTTTAGGTTTTTTTAATCAGATCTGATAAGAATCAATAAAGAGATACAAGTAATGACTCTAAAAACAGCATAAAATTCAGTCTAATCAAAGGCAAGTTAACTTATAAATTTTTTTTTATTCATTTGTGATTTTAGTTTTATAAAAGAAAATAAGATGATTTTTGTAACTCCAAGATCTAATTAGCTTGACTTCACACCCGATGAAGACCCTTGAACAGTTGCTTACCATCCCCTGGTGAAGACTTAATGGATTTCCACTGCAGTTTGCCTCCGGGCCTGGGATTGAGGCAGATGATTCCATCATCTTCCTCCTGCACCGAGCTCTGACCCACCTTGAGAAACCTGGAAGCACTGTGAGGATCACATTCTTTGACTTTTCCAGTAGTTTCAACATCATCCAGCCAGGACTTTTAAGGGAGAAGCTGGAGTTGTCAGGTGTGGGCCAGCACCTGTCCCAGTGGATACTGGACTACCTCACTGGCCACTCACAGTACTTGAGGGCTTTGTCTCAGATAGGTTGGTCTGCAGTATGGGGGTCCCATGGTGAATAGTGCTGTCATTGTTCCTCTTCACCCTTTACACTGCAGACCTCTTCATCAACTCCGCACGCTGCTACCTCCAGAAGTTCTCTGATGACGCCATAGTTGGCCTCATCACAGTTGGGGACGACTCAGTGTACAGAAAGTGGACCCTGAACTTTGTGGACTGGTGTCAGTAGAACCACCTTCTGATTAATGCAGGGAAAACCAAGGAGCTATTGGTGGACTTTTGCAGAGGCAGATCCACCCCACTGACACAGGTAAACATCAGGGAACGGGCATTGAGATAGTGGACTCTTATAGGTACCTGAATCTTCACCTGAATAATAAACTGGACTGGACTCGCATCACTTAGGCTCTGTATAAAGGTCAGAGCAGACTCTTCCTGCTGAGGAGATTGAGGCCTTTGAGAGTGCAGGGGGCGTTCAGAGACCTTCTATGACTCTGTTGTGGCATCAGCCAAATTCTATGGAGCTGTCTGTTGGAGCAGTGGCTTATCTGTAGCTGAGAGTAAGTGACTGAATAAGCTGATCAGGAAGGCCATCTCTGTGATTGGATGCCCTCTGGACTCTGGAAATGGGAAACAAAAGGACCCTAACTAAAATAACATCTCTGTTGGATAATGTTTCCCACCCCAGGCATGAAGCTGTTGCTGAACTGGAGAGCTGATGCACCCTAAATGCACCAGGGAGCGTAATCACAGATCCTTCCCCCCAGCAGCTGTAAGACTTTATAACCATCACTATTCCCAACAACCACAATAAGATGTTACATTCATGCAGATTTTTGCACATTTTCTGTCTTATTCAGTTAAATAACATGTGGCTGTCATTTGCACGTCTCTGGTGTTGCTGCTATTTTCAGATATCCATTACTGTAAAAATGTCTACAGCTGTATATAGATCATTTATTTTTCCAGTGACTGCATAGTTTTTATACTTGTAAATATGCTGTACAGTACAGTATTTTATTTTATTATTTTTTTAAACTATGCTACGCTATTCTGTTATTTATATATACTTTATACACATTTGTGTGACTACTTTTGCTGTAATGCTTTTGCTGCTGTAAAACCACAATTTTCCCAGTGTGGGACAATAAAGGGATTTTCTATTTCTATTCTAATTGCATCTGAACTTCCTATTGTAACCTTAAACAGTCTGACTTTATGACATAAGTAATATCCCCATGCTGCCTTTACCAATGCTGTGTTAACTCAGCTGATTTGTGTAGTCTGTCAAAAGTAAACTCTTTGCACTTGTAGGATAACCTGCCTATAAATGGGCTTACAGTGAGCTGTTTGTGGAGTATTCAGGTCAAACCTTATGCTCCACAAAGCCCTCAGTAGGACCAAAGGAACGCTGAGCATTACAATTTTACTCTTAAGGAATGTAAGTGACAAACCTTTTGTTTTCTTTTATGCTTTCCTATAACTTTTATTTGGTTTAATAAACGTTATCTTTTGTATGTTGGTTGGATTTACTCTCATAGCTTTAGGCTTAAAATTCCTGCCACGTATGAAACACAGCAGGTTCTTAGCTCTCCCCTGCTGACCTGCTGATTTTCCTTCCCTAAAGGTTGGTTATTTTTCTTTTGGGTGTCAGAAAAGAGTAGGAGCTGTTTTGTGTGAATGAATGTGATGTTTTTGAGATCAAGAGCTTACTGCCAAGTAACAGGAACACATGTATAATTCTAATCTATAGATATAGTTTTGAATGAATATCAACCACAATTTTTTGTGATGGTAGATATGACGTTTCTATTAGTAATTGGTGTATTTTGGGAATTGGCTAATTGACTTATGTTTGTTTTGTTTGGTGTAATGAATGATTTCTGTGGGAGGACATTTTTCTTCCTAGGATAGTGAAGGAGAACTTTAAGGTTTATCATGTAGCAGAGTATGGATGCTATTAATTAGCACTTAGATGCTTGTATCAAGAAAAATTCAGATAGAATAAAAGTTAGAAAGAAAACCTGTTTCGCTACCTATGTGTACCTATGTGTGAAACACTTTTAGCTCACATGATGTTTGATGTTAATCAAAATCTTACAAGCACTTTATTCAGATTATTAGATTAGTTTTAGATTGTTTGAAAATCTAAAAGCATTTTTTTCCCCCACAGCTCTGCCCTCCCCATGTATTGCAGGCCTGACAATATTTCCACACAATCTCTTGACTGATGATGAGCCACATTAATGGTTTGTTGTTGTCAAATAAAGAGAAGAATGAAGCATAAAACTGCTAGAGATCATAAGACATGTAGGGATGCTGACCTGGAAGATGTGAACAGAGCCCTGAAAAAACATCATGAAAGAGTAGAACTAAGAAGAGCTACACAACTCTTCACTTGAACTTTCCACTTTTAACCTGGGTGCTCTAGCAAAGGTCTGGGAGTTTCTCTTGGACAGAGATCTTAATGGTTGCACTTGAAGTCCTTCAGATCCTTCTTCTGATTTACCTCAGAATAATAATGCCATTACTTCTGCCCTTTTAATCAACTCAAGAATTTTAGCATTTAAACAAATATCTGGATTTAATGATGGACCTGAAGCTTAAAAAGCACATAAAGATAGTTTAAATGTCAGCCTTCTATCCCATAAAGATAATTTTCAAGATTAAAGGACTATTGTCTCACCAGGATCATTAAAAATTAAACCATACTTTTATATTTAGTCAGATTTAAGACTGCAACAGTAGAGGGCTTCCTGAAACACTGATCAGACAGAGGCAGTGCTGCTCGCATCCTCACTAAAACTAAGGAAGTGAATCGCATCACCCCAGATCTAATGTCCTGCCACTGGTTCCCCTTATCTCAGAGAATTACAATTAAAATATACCTCTTAGTCTATAAATCACTGAATGGCTTAGCACCAATATATATTTCATACTTGTATGAACATAGGAACTTTTAGTTCCTATGTTCATAAACTCCCAGAAAAACTGTAAAGGTGCTGAGACCCAAAGTTACTTTAAGCTAAGGTAACCCCCCCTCTTTAATTGTCTTTAATTGGGATTAATACAATGATTTTTAATTGAATTGTTGAATTGGAGTCCAGCTCTTCCTTACCTGCCTCTGTTCCTTCCAGCAGCTGTAAGACTTTATAACCATCACTGTTCCCAACAACCTCAATAAGTTGTTACATTCATTCTGATTTTTCACAATTTCTACCTTAGTCAG
>NW_015151574.1:168651-173944 GCF_000732505.1 Cyprinodon variegatus | reverse complement strand
TCCAGGTGCACAGTATTTATATTGTTAGAACACCTTACAGTATTTTATTTGTTTATTTTTTTTTATCTCTTTACTATTATGTTATTCCTACACACTTTTCTAAGGTCCACATTTGTTATAATCTTTTGCTGCTGTTTCCCCATTATAGGACCAAAAAGGGATTTTCTATTGTATTCTATTCTACAAATATCATCCAGTGCCAGTGATTTATATTACTCCAGCCGAGTTGACCTGAAATCTGAAACGTAATTGTTCAGCAAATGTAACATGACTCTCGCATCGTAAAATAACAGGAATCTGAATGCAGAGGACTGCTTTATTTTTGCAGCTTTGCTCAGGAATTTTCAAAACTTTTTTATTTGGCTATATCAGTTTAAAGTCTAAACTGATATATTGAAAGTCTAAACTTTAGACCTTGAATCATTGTGTTCTCTATATAACTTGTTGGTGCAGTAATTATAGCTGATGCTGTTATGGTTTCTGCAGCAATTTATATTGTAAACTAACAGCCATATTCTATATTTCCCCTCTGAATAACAGTCTAAGTGGATTTAACTATTTCTTGCGGTGTTCATCAGTGAACAGTTGTGCCTAGTGCTGCAATTTGTATGGGATGAGCTTGAAACATCTTTTATTAGGTCACAGTACCTCATTTTTGTTTTCCACATTTTCGTACATTAAATTGCATATTTATATTTTTACACATTCCTGAAAACATGTGTTCATTTGTTTAAAAAAAGGGGAATAAAAAAACAATCCTCTGGACTTTGTTTCCAAGTTTGAAGATGTTTCACTTCCCATTCATTAAGCTTTTTCAATTCAAATGTCAGAAATAGTATTAAGTTGCTTTATACAATAGCCCAACAAAGCCTTGTTTTTGCTTAGAAAACATGCTAATCGAAACGGACGAACGCATCCTCCACTTTGGAATGGGGGTCGTTTGCCTTCTTTGGTTAGCCTGCAATGTCCCATACCTGTCTATGTCTCTGAAATGGCCATCGTTAAAGGGAATTGGTGGCCTGGCTGAATAGGTGGGGTCTTCTGTTCTCCTGTAAAGGGGTGGGGGTGGCGATGATAGCGAGAAGGGATTAACTCATTGTAGTTTTTTTGAAAGCTGAGTCCACCCCCTCTGTTTAAGGTTGCTTTTTTCTTTCTTAACATAGATGGCTTCCTTCATGCCCCTCTCAAACCACCTATTTTCTTTGTCCAAAACGTGAACATTGTGGTCCTCAAAAGAATGTTCTTTGTCCATAAGGTGTAGATGTACCACAGAATCTTGTCCCAAGGAGGTTTGTGGAGAGGCTGTTTGGTTTCTTCAAAATAAAGATCAGAGCATTCTTCACTGCATTGAACTGCATACACAACTCCGCTCATATTTGGTCTGGGGGTTTCGTCCTCAGGATGCACTAGTCTCTGTTTCATAAATCTGTACTGTCAAAATCATGTTGAAAAGTAAGGAGATGTGAATACTTTCTGATGACATGTTTTTGTGTGTAAGCAAAAAAACACAGAAGCATATTTATCTTTTTTTAACCGAACATCATATAAGGTTAGATACTTCTTGCCATTAATATCTGGTGCATGAAATTAGCAACACAATGACTAAGAATAACATTTAACTATCCCACCATAAAGATCTTTAAGAGCCTGGAACTTACTCTTATTGTGTGATTTATCAGTCTACTTGAAATTGCATTTTTGTTATGGTTTAGTAGCTAGCTACTTATTTATGTCTAAAAAAAAAACAACTTAAAAAGATGTCATGGGACAGCTATACAGAAAGCAGTGAATTCATTTTATTGTGTAATACCAAAGAAAACTTTAAGAATAAAGAATAATTTCATTGGGGCACTAGATGTCCTGAAGGCAACATGCCTCTGCCTTAATTGAATTGTTCATTTCTGCATAAATAATAAAATGAGCAGTTCAGAATGCTTTTTGGCTGCAGGGACTCCATCATATGTCAAGATTTCTTATTTTCTATATGCATACAGTATATTTACATATCTTCTCAGGGTATCTAGGCTGCAGTAGCTCTAGCAGTAGTCTAAGTCAAATTCAGTAACTGCGCTTTTACTGCTTCGTTTCCTCTGCAGTGTTTATTTTTGTAAACGAGTAAAATAAAAAAAAGGCATTGTTGTTTCCTATAGTCTGCGTAACCATTAAACCTTCCTTTTAACATCATTAATTGGTCATTTTTAAAGATGTGCCTATTATGTTGAGCCGGCACAGCCAAAAGGAAAGAGTGTTTTTTTTTCTTTGTAGAGAGAGTAAAGCTATGTGCCCCATTTCACTGTGGGAGGAAACAGTTTGAGGACATTGTGGCAGGCTGGAGTAGGCATCTAAGTATAGTTTTGTGTGTTTGTGAGTGTGAGTGTGTGTGGGTGTGTGTGTGTGTGTGTGTGTGTGTGTGTGTGTGTGTGTGTGTGTGTGCGTGTGCTCATATTTACTTATGTTGTGTGGTTTCTTGTGTGTGCTTGTAGATTTTGGGGGGTACTGCTATTTACAGCTCAGCCTGTGGGAGATTTCCAAGTCCAACAGAAAGGGCAGGGGGGCATGGGAAGACCACTCTGTCTTCTGTGTCATCCTAATTTGTTAAAAAAATTAAGCACTGTGTGCCTGCTCATGTTGCATGTTAGTGCACACACACTATGTTGTGTGGACGTTTTTCGGAATAGGCTCAATGCATAAGGTAATAAGACACACTTAGATCAAGGAAAGCAGTTTAATAAGACTTGAACTTTCCTTTTAGCTCCAGCTTGTTTGCAAGGTCAAACCTTTTCTATTCATCTCATGGTGACTCGTGACTTTCAGAGATGGCAAAGGAAAGAAAATAATTCCCTAAGATACACTTTGTACTTTTTCAAACTTTATCAGAAAGATAAAAAATATATGAAAAGGGTCTACACTATGTTGCAGCCTGTTGAATCATACAGAGGTGAAAAATTGTTTGCCCTTTATAGTTTTCCTCATATTTCCTTATCCCATATATCCCATATATTAATCATATCTTAATATGATTGAGATGCTGTGGCTTGACCTTAAACAGACTGTTAATGATTGAAACCCTAAATTGTGGCTGCATGAAAACTATTATGCAAAGAAGAGTGGGCAAATTCTTCTATCCCCATGTTAAAGGTACATTAAGTATGGGGAGAATGGCTTTTCATATAGCAGAAGCAAACAGATAATTGCAATAGACACATTTTTCTTTGAATACTTGTTTTAATTAGGCCATAATGGATGATGTTTAAGAATGAATGGCATGGTAAATCTGTGGTGAATCCATTCAGTTGAAAATTTGACTTTGCCACTTCGAACCATTCTTTTTGTTTGTTTTTGAGTCATCCAATGTAGGTCTGCATAATATACCCCAGATCAATTCTTATAGCAACATCAGTGTGAGCAATATTAAAGTAATGAAATAAAATTCAGTTTATTTTACAAAGTGCCAATTCGCAACTTGTCATCTCAAGGCACTTTACAATTCAACCAGATTATACAGTCAAATTGATTCAAAGTTTTCTATCTAAGGAAAACCAGTTGATTGCATTGACTCACTGAATCTAAGGCAATCCCTCACACCAAGCATGCTTTAGCGACAGTGGAGAGGAAAAACTCCCTTTTAACAGGAAGAAACCTCCAGCAGAACAAGACTCGGTGTGAGTGGCCATCTGCCGAGGCCGACTGGGGTTCAAGGAGAAAATAGCAGGCACAGAAAAAGAAGCAGACATAAAAAAAAGACAACTGTCAAGCAGTTCCACAGGCGGGCCCCATCCAGGAAACACACAGCCAGGTAGACGAGCTCTGAGCCAGCTCCCATGTCAATGGATGAAGAGAGCACATCCAGTTAGTCACAGTCAGAGAAACAGGACTACACTGAAAAACAGGTCAAACTCAAACCTCTATCGACAAATGGCAGACGCACTGCTGATATTTCTATGGAAAGGTCTGTCTGAAGCGCAGGTTGCCTCATATCTTCTAAGTGTTGTGTATTTTTATTTTAAATTGTTAGGTAATATTTAATAGTGGTGTCCAAAAACATGTTTTTTTCATTTCCAATTCAATACCGATATTGCAGCTTCTAATAATGACTGATGCTGATATTGACCCAATACAATATCAGTACAAGTCAAACATACACTCATATACCTGTTTGATCCAGAGATATTACACAAACATTCAAAGACAACAACAGGTACAAGAACAACTAATCCAATTATTATTTACCATTGAGAGACATTAACTTAAAACAGAAACAGATATCAGTGTAGTGTTTCAGTTTGCTTATATAAGAGATTTGAGGTGCAGGACAATATATTCAGATCTTCCAATATAGATACTGCATTGGGACATCCCTAATATTTAACCTCACGGTCTCACGGCATCAGATGCTCACATGTGACTGCCCAAAATGCTACGGTCACAGGATGATGGAAACCTGCATAAGAAATGGAGGAAATAGGAAAATAGACATATCATGTATGATTTTGTCATTGCAAATACATGATCATTATTGCTATCTCAAGATTTTCTAATACTGTTGCATAACACAAGCTCATAATTACTCCTTTAGGATTTTCTAGTATGCAGCAGTATTCATGGTTTAGTGAGTTAGATTTAGTAGTCCAGGAACTGAAGAAACTGAGAGGACCCAGACAATCGTGCCAATGCCACCCTGTTTAAATTTTTAGAGTTAGGATCTTTAGAGGACACACTGTTTCAGGAGATCACTTGTTACATCAGTCCATGAAATATGTTCCCCCAACATCTTGGAGATTATTAAGGTGTCTTATGGCAAATATTAGAATGTTTTTTTATGTTCCATGGTCAGTGCGGGTTTGGGCATTGGTGTTGCTTTCTCCAGGCTCTTTGCTAGTATTAGAGTCACTGTTACCTTTAAATATTGGTCCAGCACGCCAGGTATGATGGTTCACCACTGTTCCAGGTTTTCCACGTTTTCAGCATTTGGATATTAGAGTGCCAGAGGTTTACAATCATCTTGTCATACTTAAAATTTATTGACATAAGTGATTTTGTCACATAACTATTCATAAATATTTACAGTCTGGAACATGATGTATCATTCCCTTTAAACTGTTTTTAGACTAGTTCATGTTGACAGATATTTATGTTTAAGGGAAATAGGAATTGCACAGGTGTGGCAGTATTTAGGCCTAGGAATTTAAGCTCAACTTTCCAAAAAATCTGGTTAATTCAAGATTTGACAAAATATTTATTTCTTTTCATGTTAGATCAGGTTTGCTTGGATGTTTTTTGTTTGTTTTTTTTC
>NW_015151574.1:144451-168371 GCF_000732505.1 Cyprinodon variegatus | reverse complement strand
ATATATATATATATATATATATATATATATATATATATATATATATATATATATATATATATATATATATATATATGTTTTTGTTTTGTTTTATTTTAATAGGATTGTCAGATATTTTGCCTAGGCTTTGGTGCTAATTACAGTGGCTCCTACAAGTGAGTCATAAGTACACAGCACCCGCTGTCTTCCTCCTTGCCTCCCTCTCTCTGTTCCTCGGTCTCTCCTACTCTGTGCTCCTTTCTTCCCCTCTTCTTTCATTTGATTCTGAGAGAGAGCTCCAATCTAGTTTGTGCTTTAATGGACTCTACATTTTTTTAGCCTTTCAGAATGAGTTTGCTTATACCAATATCAATGTCCATATCACGTGGAAAAACCTGGTTCAGCCTGCTCTGTGCTTCTGCTGCAAGCTCCCTTGATTATATTTAGTGTTGGACAGATAAACATACTGCTACAACAGCCATCTACACTGAAAGGGATACTTTGGAAAGTCAAAAGTGCAACCAACATATCTCTCTCCGTTTGCTCCTTCACTGTAAGTAAATACTTTTAAAATACTGCTGTTGTACAGTTTTGGAGATGGGTTTTGTCACTGTGGAATAAAAATTAGTCAGTCTAGAAGTTAACTTTTGCTTTTAAGATGTTAAATTTGAGCTTATTGCCCAGTGTATGTTTGCAAATTAGGGTTACTAGTTAATAACTCCCACTGATAGACACTGCTGGAGAAAACTGAGTGGTTTATTTGTGAGTTGGTGTTTTTGTGTTGTTCAGCTAAAAAGAGAATAGGAATCAGTTTCACCTTTAATTACCAAGTTTTGGACACAGTATTTCACTTGGCTTCCATTTTGCTATAAGTCATGAACTTTTAAGTATAATTTAGGATTGTCAAAAGTATTGATACTCTGAAATGTATCGATACTCAAACTCTGTATCTGGATACAATACTAATTTGGTGTGGTATCCATACAAGATACAAGCTTTGTTTGCTTAAATTTGGCAATTATTTTAGATTTCGAAATTATTTGCACATTAACAGAATAACACCACAAACAACTCAAAATATTGTCAAAATGTTTTTTTTATTGAGGTTTTTACTTTACATCTATTTGTACATCTATTTAACTAATATAATCTCTGTGTTGATAAAGCATGTTCTATGTTGAGATAGACAATGATGAGTTTTTCCTTTCAATTGATATGTTATTATAACTTTATTTGAAAATTTCCAATTAATAATGGTACCTAGCATTGAGTGTTTTTCTGAGTATCGATATAGAGTTTGAAATTTTAGTGTTGTCATGACCCTGGCATAAATGCACTCAAAAAGGGAAAATAGAAGGGTGTTTTGGTAAATACGTGTACATTTATGTTTCTACAAAAGAGAAAGGCATGGGTGGATTGGTGCAAATAAGCATGATTTTGAGCTGGGAACTCTGACTGTTACAGTAGGTGTTTATCAGCGGGACAGCCTGGGGGAGGAAGTGGCCCTCGGGTGGCCTTTTTTTCTGTAAGGTCATCATATTAACAGGTTATGTCCAGAAAGCATGGAGTATAAAGAGAGGTCAGCTGCCCTTTCCCTGAATCTAGACCTGTACAAGTTCTGAATGGAGAGCAGGTAGTCCTCTTTGCAGACTATATTATTCGTTGCTGTTTGGAACTCTCCTGTTTTATGGCTGAGGCGAACCATTCACAGAACACACTGAATAATAGTAGAGTAAAAGGTGTAGTCTCTGTTGGGCCTTCTTGTAGTCAGTGTCAATGTGTTGCAATTTTTGGGACCCCATTTCTTTCTGTGACAATTTAAGTCGAAAATCTAATGTCTGCACAATTAGCTTCTTAGTGTTTAACTGCCATCCCCCACCCCTTATGAATCAAAGAAAGCCATATTTTACTTTTGCAACACTTTTGTCTTCGAAGTGTAAACTCAGGATAATCAAATCAATGGTTCCAACTTCTTTAAAAAGGAAAATGCTAAAGTTAGGGAAATATGTTTGTTATGGCAAGACATGCTTCTTAGTTATTAGTAACCAAGTATAAAAATGAGGAAGTATTTGGTGAAAATCTAAAATGCCGGTTGTTATATGCCAGAAATACTTACTGGAGGTGGTACTTTGTTGTTCTAATGCCAACAAGCATATTGATAGTGCAGTTTATTTGGGTTAATAAAAAAAAGATATATTTCTTATGTTATTATCCATACAGTACATTCATTCATGAATGGGTGCTGCAGTGTTGCTACCAGTTAGGTATTCCCTCTACCATTTTCTGGACATTTGCCCTTGTATTATGACCTTTAAGGACCCATCAGTGGTTGTATGTATAATTTCAGTAAGTTAATGGCATAATGCAGTTTAACACAAAAATATGTCTTGATCCTGAATAATTGCTGAAAGTTAAACTTGCATAAGAAATCAAGAGGCTCAGAGTTTAACACTGAATCCATCTAATAGAAAGTGGATGGATGGTAGAAGGTGAAGTATGGGGTCTTGGACAAACAGGCAAGTTTCTAACACTAATCACTTGCCTAAAGGCGCTCTCTTTTGAATTTTATTCTTAACATCATTCTCTCAGTTCTCTCTCAACCAACTAATTTTTCTCTCTTTATTCTCTAGTTGTTTTACTTTGACCTTTCTGAGTTAAATTGCCAAGTCATTTAAAAAGAAAATGATGTTAACATGTAAATATGATTATGCATCATGTTTGAAAAGACAGACTTTTATTAGAATTCTATGGGGTTATGTTTTTTGGCGAACCTTGCTGCTTATTTGATTTTAAGGTTTATATCTATGAACTGTAATTTAAAACAATGTATAGGCTCAGGGGAGATTTCCAGTGTTTTAATGTAAGCTATAATCCTAACAAATTTTAGAAGTTGTCCTACATGCTGAAAAAGAGTCAGAAATTCCATCCAGTGATAAGAGACCAATTAAAAAATTGCTCCTTCAAAAGTTCTTTACAGCTGTAGTTAATGCAACCAACACTTCTGGTTTTCTACATCACTAAAATGTGAATAGTGGAAAAACCCAGCTTGCCGTTTTCTTACACAACTTTGAAGGAGTGAACGGAAAAATCCCATATTGGTCAGTGGAAATAGCTCCTGAGAGGAAATAACTTGACAATGCTAATGTAGAGTGTCGCTACAAGTGTACCTCAACCATTAAAGTGCCAGGGGAGAGATACAATCAATGAACCCACGCACTCAGTGCACCACTGCTGGACAGCCTAGTGAGGAGCTACCATGGGTGCTTGTGCTCCCTTAAAGCTGCTGCATATACAGGCACTTGAAAAGCTCTGCGTTACTTTAATTCTTCTGTTTTACTTCATTCAAAATAAACAGATATTGTCAACATGAGGTGAATACAACCTTGATATTTGACAGAACCTCAATGTCATTTGATGGGGAAATAAAGGCATAAACTAGATCTAAAAGGAGGATATCTTTATTGCTTTCAAAACATTTAAGGTTGTAAATTAAAGTAAACTGAGTCTAATCAAATGCATCTGCAATGAAAACTTTGCTTCTTATGTATTATTCAAGAAGGCTTTAAATTCCCACACTTGCTGTTTTATTGTGCTAATTAAGAAAGCTAGAACTTTGTCCTTTTATAATTTATCACATCATTTGTTTCTCACTAGAAAGAACCCTTAGTCCTCAAGGAATGCTGCTATGGTGTTTATTGAATATTGAATGTTTTTCATAGTGCCTGTGTCAAGTTTGAATCTTTAGGTTCATAATAACACCAGCCTGTGTGTGAAGTATGATTCAGGTGTTATACAGTGGTAGTGGGGACCCGGGATTCTTACTTTGTGCTTTAAATATAACTATATTTTATATTTCTTATTTTTAGAAGAAAAATAATATAAAACTGCTCAACTATCAAACTTATGGTTAAAAGGTATGTTTTGAACTTTTTTTATGCTGGAGTCTCCACAGGAGTGTGCAGCCATGTGGCACCCTCCTGTGTTAGTTTGTTTAGCATTTGTAAGTCATTTGCTCTGATGCTGTAACCCCAACATGATGGCAGAGTAGATCACACTCTCCACAACAGACTTACAGATGATATGCGGCATTCTGCTGCAAACACTAAAGGACTTAAACTTTCTTTATAATGACAGTCTGCTTTATCCCTTTTTGTAAACACCTTCACAGTTGTGTCTCCACTTGCGTCTGTTGTCGACTTTAACACTGATTTATATTCATCCACCACCTCCCCCTTCCCCCATGTTGATAACAGGACCTATTCTTGATTCTCCTGAAATCTACAGTTATATCCCACATTTTTTATGTATATTCAGGAGGAAATGATTGGGTCCATACCATGCTATGAAGCAATATAAATTATTAAAAGGGTTTAAAATGGTAAAAATAACTTAGCAAAGAGAAAGCTGAAAATGCCACGATGTCACTCTTACTAATGACTAGAGCTTCAACTCAGCTCAACTTTTTTTTTTTATGAAATTAATACTTGAGGAGTTCTGGATAAAGCATACCAACAGACAAAATTAAAAAAAAATCTTAAATGCAAAATGTTTATATATTTTTTTTTTCAATCTTTGTATAATTACTGCTCTAAGTAGGTTGGTCTGTCAGTTATAGTTATATATTATAACACCTGTTATATATTTTTTTGATAATCAGTCCATGTATTTTCAAAATGGCCAGAGTTATCTATGTGGTTGTTCCACAAAGAAAATGAGTACCTTACAGTGATTGCCGATTAAGGTAGAAAGTAGGTACTGTGTCACAGGTTAAATGTTCCAGTGGTTGGTTGGTTAAGAAAGCTTTAAGAGAAACATTTTTCTTTTTGTTCAAAAAGAACTGGAGCAAAAAAACCTGTATATAAGAGGTATTTTGATATTTAGTCAAACTCCCTTTTCAAACCCGCTTCCTAATCACCTAAATAACACGTTTCTAACAACTGTATTATGTGCTTTAGACATTGAAAGCACTTGTAAATAAATGCCATAGTTACTAGAGCTTTTTGAGCTTTTACTTTACCCATTGCTTTCAAGATGTCACCTTCAATCTAGTAAAATGTACTTTGAGACCCATCTTTGCTTGCTCTGGCCACTAATCAATTGGATATTTTATTTGACTTATTTTACAGCTTGCAGCCATCCAAATGAATCCACATTCATCAGATTTATGGTTAGAACAGAATACTGTTCAATTGTCAAATTATAGAACAGAGACTAAATGATTGATGGATGTTTTTAAAAAAAAAACATATCTCTCCTCCTTTGCAGCTCAGATCCCCTCCTTTAAAAATACTGGATTTGTAGTTTACTTCGAGTTTGCAATAAAAAAGGGATTTATTTCAAGTTTTTGGTCACACTGTAAATGCAACATACACTTATTAGTTTTTTATTTCTTTTTTATGACTTAGTAGAGAATCCACTCCTAAAGTGTTGAGTCATTTGCTGACCGTTTAACAGCAATGTTCAGAGGCAGATTCTGTTAAGAAGTTATTTGATGATTAAATGTTTTTCAGATCATCAGCTGTAAAACTAATTAGCAGTTGATCGCAATTTTCAACATTTTAACAAGTTTACAAACTTTACACTTTTTGGACAATTCCAAAGAAGTGTACAAAACATGTTGATCCCCCCACCCCCCAATCCCTATTTTATTGTAGCCGAGACTAAGGAGGTACGGACATATGTGGCCATTGTGAGGCAAAATTATGGTTACTGAACACTTTCACACAAACTTGGTTTATTAAAATGCAAAAACAAATAAATTATGACAGATTAATGAATCTGCAAGCACATTATAGTATGTGCGATAATATCCTCTAAAAGGCCATTATTTAAAAAGGATACGCCAGCCTCCCCCATTTGTACATTTGTTCAAATAATGAAATTTGTAAACCTTTAAAGAGATTCTTGCAGCTAATTGTCCACTATTACAGAAAATCCTTAATATCAACAGATGATATGGCTAAACACATTAAATACGTAAGCATGAACTTGAACAACCAAAAAATCACCTCCAGATGATCCTAAGATTAATACTGTATTCTTATCCCCCTTCTTTTATATAGTCAATGGGGTTCCCTTGCAAGTGAATGTAGAGATACAGACTATAAATTACAACTATATCTCATATAGAGACAATGTAAATCTAGCATGTCAGATGATAACTTGTGCACAGTTAATTGTATAATTATATTTTATGTATTTCACTCTATTACTTAGGTTGGAGCCATGTCTTGGTCTGCCTAATAGGCAGCACCTTTTTGATATAAAAAACAAAACAACAAAAACTAATGAACTCTTTGTTAGTGCTCTTATTTCTGGCAACAGAGACTGGAACAGAGGAGCCCGTATGAAAATTTAAAAACAATGTGTTTGGAGGGGCAGCCGGTTCAGTAGAATAATATTTTCTGTATGCAGGAATTGGATTTTTAGAGATCCTGATCCCATATTTCCAAAAGTGCATTGAAATTGACTGAAGCCTGACATATTTTGTACGGTATTGAACATGATATTTGCTCTAGGGGAAATTTGAAATTCCAATAAAGTTAATGTTTAAGTGACATTAAAACAACTCAATAATAAAACATTTAATTTTTTTTTTTAATAGATATATTCCCTCTAGATCAGGCATCCCCAAACTCGGTCCTCAAGGCCCCCTGTCCTGCATGTTTTAGAGGTTTCCTTGCTCCAGCACAGCTGATTTTAATTGAAAGCTGATTAACAGGCTTTTGGTCTACTGCAATCATTATAACCAGCTGTGCTGAAGCAGAGAAACCTCTAAAACCTGCAGGATAGGGGGCCTTGAGGACCGAGTTTGGGGATGCCTGCTCTAGATAAAGCGAAATCTAAATTTCATATGTAGGGTTCCTTGATTAGAACGGGGCTTATTGCATCATTGTGACATGACATTACCTTAACATACAAACCATAACTTCAGCCTGAACTTTTCTTATGGATAGACATCCTGAAAAGATGGAAGTGAAATAAAACCATTAATATTCCATAGTTTGGGGTTTATGACATTTACACTGTAAATATCCCCAATGTAGAAAAAAAAAAGATGAGCCTTATTTAGCATCAGAGGCTTCCTTACAGCCTACACATGCAGCAGGTATCCTGCTTTGTGCAAAGAGGGGAACAGTTATTCTGTTGTTCAGATGATGATAGTGTAGTTGCTTCTACCTCTCCGCATCATTTCCCACCATGTCTGTACGTGTAATGCAGAGAAAAGGATATTACTTTGCTTTAACTCACAACTTAGTGTCCCTAGGAAAGAGAAAGTGATATTGACATTTTGTCAGTATAAAATAAAGAAGAAAAATTTGAATAAGTTCTGTTGGTTTTCATTATACATTCTGCTCCAAACATTTATTTGCACTGCTTTTTAACAGTCAAGTTTGAGCTTGAGTTTTTCCTCAGCATTCTGAAGTTCTCACTAATTTTTTTTAGACTCGCTATTTTTTTTGTAACTGCTTAGCAACATTTAATGTCCTTGAGAGTGTATTTGCATATTTTCTATTGTACGAGTTATGTTAATTCGTTGTAAGCTTGTTTCAGGGCACAGACAAAAAGAAACAGGTGTAAATCAGTTCTACAGACTGTATTTAATACATGTTTAAACTACAATTTGATCAAAGAAAAGGTATTCCTTAGAATATAAGAAGTTTCCTTTACTTTTAATTATTTGCTTTATAAACAAAAACTGGTTTGGAGGAGGCAGGGAAAAAAGCCTCACTTATAGAATCACTTTGATACAAGAGAAAACAAAGTTCTGAAGGAAATTGCTGCTTATTAATTGTTTGTTTATTGATAAGATTAATTAACTTTAGTTAGCTGTATTAATCATTAACTTGCGTCCCTAATATTTAGTCTTGTATGTACTTGTAGGTTTTCTTCATTGCTCTTGTCTTTGGCTGACTTGTTTTGTTAGAAGCTGCAGACAATACAGGTTGAGTCCACAATGATTGCATGGATCTATGACTTACTGAGAAACAGACCACAGTTTGTGTGAATAAAAGGTTGTTTGTCGGACCAGGCTGTCAGCTGCACAGAAACACCACAGGGGCCTGCACTCTCATCATTCCTTTTCACCCTGTTTACATTAGATTTTCACTCCATGTCCTGTCATCTGCAAAAATACTCAGATGACAATGTGGCTCTCAGGTGTATCAGATGGACAAGAAGCAGAGAGTTGATGGACTGCTGTGCTGTGGAAACTAAAGCTGTTAATCAATGAATATAAATGAAGTAATTATCACAAATCTCTTATAAAATGAATGGAGATTAATTAAGATTAAACACATTTCAAGTCAGTGTATAATAAAGATTAAATAAGTCATCAAGTCAACAAAAGGGACTTTTATAGTTAGTTTTTTTTGAGGCAGTAGTGTAGTACCTTGTTGTTCACCTGGAGAACAGAGAGTACTATGTCACAACAGTTAAAGGTATAATGGAAGATTTTGGCAAATCTTTGAAAAAAAAAAATGCACATGCACAACCCTTACCCGCTCCTGAGAGGGAACGCCTTTTAAACACGTGAAAGAACATGCACGAGCCCATTTCTCCTTTTCCAGTTAGCAATTTTGCAGTTTTTCCACTATGTCAGACTCACCACGGTTAAGTTAAAATTGGGATGAGCACATAGTATGGCCTTACGTAAACATATTATCAGAATGGCTGACAATTAGGAGGACCCCTTATTTTGATGATCCACACAGAAAACAACATCCTCCACATCCTCCTTGTTGTAGACTTTAAGCAGTCTGTGGAACCTCTAGAGTGGATTGTGAAATGAAGAATTCTTCAAAAAACAACAGACATTATGGACAACCTGCAATGGACTGGCGACCTGTCCAGGGTGTACCCTGCCTGTTGCCCGTAGACAGCTGGGGATAGGAACCAACACCCCTCGCGACACCATGTCGGAAAATGGATGGATGGATGGATGGATGGATGGATGGATGGATGGATGGATGGATGGATGGATGGATGGATTAGGGGCAACCCTTATCATCCTTATGAGACTGTCATACAGCAACTGTAATTTTCAGTCAGAGGCCTCTTTGGGGCCGCTGTAATACTGACTGCTACATGCACACAGCTTCAGATACTTCGGATTATTTGCATGATAAATGTATGTTGTAACTTCCTATTACACAGCCTTTTAAAAGATAATGTGATTAGGTTTGTTTCCACTGACCACTACCTGGTGGTGAGTTGGCTCTGTTGGTGGGGGAGGATGCCGGTCAGACCTGGCAGGCCCAAACGTGTTGTGAGGGTCTGCTGGGAACATCTGGCGGAGTCCCCTGTTAGGCGGGGCTTTAACTTCCATCTCCGGCAGAACTTCGAACACATCCCGGGGGAGGTGGGGGGCATTGAGTCCAAGTGGACCATGTTCCGTTCCTCCATTGTTGAGGCGGCTTATCTGAGCTGCGGCCGCAAGGTTGTCGGTGCCTGTCGTGGCGGCAACCCTCGAACCCGCTGGCGGACACCTCCGGTGAGGGATGCTGTCAGGTTGAAGAAGGAGGCCTATCGGGCCTTTTTGGCCTTTGGGACTCCGGAATCAGCTGATGGGTACCGGCTGGCGAAGCGGCATGCGGCTCGGGTGGTTGCTGAGGCAAAAACTCGGGTGTGGGAGGAGTTTGGAGAGGCCATGGAGAAAGACTTCCGTACGGCTCCGAAGCGATTCTGGTCCGGAATACTTCAAAGACCTCCTCAATCCCACCAACATGTCTTCCATTGAGGAAGCTGGGCCTGGGGACTCTGGGCTGGGCTCTCCAATCTCTGTGGGCGAGGTCGCCGAGGTGGTTAAAAAGCTCCTCGGTGGCAGGGCCGTGGGGGTGGATGAGATCCGCCCGGAGTTCCTCAAGGCCCTGGATGTTGTAGGGTTGTGTTGGCTGACGCGACTCTGCAACATTGCATGGACATCGGGGGCAGTTCCCCTGGATTGGCAGACTAGGGTGGTGGTCCCCCTATTTAAAAAGGGGAATCACACTCTTAAGCCTCCCCGGCAGGGTCTATTCAGGGGTGCTGGAGAGGAGGGTTTGTCGGATAGTCGAACCTCGGATTCAGGAAGAGCAGTGTGGTTTTCGTCCTGGTCGTGGAATGCTGGACCAGCTCTACACCCTCAGCAGGGTTCTGGAGGGTGCATGGGAGTTCGCCCAACCAGTCTACATGTGCTTTGTGGACTTGGAGAAGGCGTTTGACCATGTCCCTCGAGGAGCCTTGTGGGGGGTTCTCCGGGAATACGGGGTGCCGGGCCCTTTGATACGGGTTGTCAGGTCCCTGTATGACCGGTGTCAGAGTCTTGTCCGCATTGCCGGCAGTAAGTCGGGCTCGTTTCCGGTGAGAGTTGGACTCCGCCAGGGCTGCCCTTTGACACCGATTCTGTTCATTACCTTCATGGACAGAATTTCTAGGCGCAGCCAAGGTGTTGAGGGGATCCGTTTTGGTGGCCTTAGGATTGCATCTCTGCTTTTTGCAGATGTTGTGGTCCTATTGGCTTCATCAGGTCGTGATCTGCAGCTCTCTCTGGATCGGTTCGCAGCCGAGTGTGCAGCGGCCGGGATGGGGATCATTGCCTCCAAATCCGAGGCCATGGTCTTGAGCCGGAAAAGGGTAGAGTGCCTTCTCCGGGTCAGGGGGGGTGTCCTGCCCCAAGTGGAGGAGTTTAAGTATCTCGGGATCTTGTTCATGAATGAGGGAAGAAGGGAGCGGGAGGTCGACAGGTGGATTGGCGCAGCGTCTGCCGTGAAGCGGGCGCTGTACCGGTCCGTCGTGGTGAAGAGAGAGCTGAGTCAAAAAGCGAAGCTCTCGATTTACCGGTCGATCTACGTTCCTACCCTCATCTATGGTCATGAACTCTGGGTCACCAAAAGAACGAGATCGCGGATACAAGCGGCCGAAATGGGTTTCCTCCGTAGGGTGGCTGGGCTCTCCCTTAGAAATAGGGTGAGAAGCTCGGTCATCCGGGAGGGACTCGGAGTAGAGCCGCTGCTCCTCCACGTCGAGAGGAGCCAGTTGAGTTGGCTCGGGCATCTGGTTAGGACGCCTCCCTGGTGAGGTGTTCCGGGCACATCCCACTGGGGGGAGGCCCCGGGGAAGACCCAGGACATGCTGGAGAGACTATGTTTCTCGGCTGGCCTGGGAACGCTTTGGGGTTCCTCCTGAGGAGCTAGAAGAAGTGGCTGGGGAGAGGGAAGTCTGGGCCTCCCTTCTTAAGCTGCTGCCCCCGCCACCTGACCCCGGATAAGCGGATGAGGATAGATGGATGGATGGATGGATGGATGGATGTGATTAGGTTGTTGTCAGAATTACTGTATATAATTCATGCTAGAAAAGATCCCTTGATCCTTTACACTTTTTGTTAATTTTATTTAATACATTATGCTATGGAGCATCTTCTAAATGCTGGTTTGGAAATGAAGCTGCTGCTTGATATATAAAGTTGTTTCTTTGACAGGTGTCACCATGAGATTCCCCAAGGTTATTATTCATTCACAAATTCATGTTGCTGTCTTCATAATACAAAACTCCAACCCTTTTTTTTAAAGCTGTGCACCCTTATAACAGCTGTTTTTTTTATTTTTAGAAAAATGTAGAATCCCCCTAAATCTTACCATTTTATATTAGTTAATTGCAGAAATATTTCACTTTTACACAAATAATTTATTAGAAACTATACACCACTTAAGAAAACATCACCCCTCCTTCCAGTGCTAGGCTAGATTTAATTATTTATGAAGTAAATTCAGCTGTTACAAAGTAGACATGTCTGGTTGTCTTCTGACTGTTTATTGCGTTGTTTATCTGAAAAGGATTGACCACACTTTTAAGATTTTTTTATACCTATAGCAAAACTCCTGCTTTAACATGCTTCAACTATTTAGTATTACTTATCTGTAATGAATGATAAAATCTTAAAAAAATGTAATCCTGGCTGTGAGTTATGAGTGGTTCTGTGGTTTGTTTCAGTAAATGAAGCTTGGGAAGAGTATTGAGCTAAAATTACATACATGGCATTGATAGCAAATGTTTTAATTGTGGTTATGGTTTGAAAGCAAAGTTGTCACCACTGTCTTTGTGGAAATGGCCTTTGTTGATTTTGATCTATCGATATATTTCGAAAGGTGAATTTGGTGAGAAAAATCCTGCCAAAGCTTTGCAGCAGACAGACAGCTGGAGCATGTTTCCTCAATTAAAACCTAAAATCAGATAATGATATACCATTGTTTCTATGTGTATTTTCAGTTTTTGTAAAATATCATTACATTATAGGTTTAAATCTCCAAAAAATACCTTGGAAACCAGCTTTACTCTCACCGTTTATAGCAAAGAAAGCAAAAGTATACCTTATCTCACTCTCTGCATCTCTGAATCTCCACTAAATTCCACCAAAGTTAGGTGGTTTAAATAACACGTTTAAATGTAAGGATTGTTAAAAAAAAAAAAAAAAAACTTTTATATGATATAGTGATAGTAAAATTGACATCACTGCCATTTGCATTTGCTGGGGTAGGTTGACACCTTGGTAGTCTGTTCTTGCAGTGGTGGCTGCAGCACATACGATCTGAAGAAAAATAGCTCTGGAATGGTTCCTAGAAAAGGTTGCTTCACCGTAGCTGTGTGGTCTGATTGGTGGGATTCAGACACATTTGTTCAACAAATTCTGTAAAGCTTATGTGCTGAAGTAGCCTTTTCTAAAATGTCAATATGACGCTCAGGTGGTTTGGAGATAGTTAAAGGACTGGCTTTGAAATATAGTCCTATTTGTATCATTAAGGATTCATCAGAGACATCAGGATCAGTTTATTCAAGTGCCGTATTGCTGCATCATCAGCTTCATCAAAGCTCAAATCTCATCATCCACCCTCTTCTTTCTTTTTTTGTCTTTTCCTCAGCCTTATCCCCCTCTTCCCTCTCTTCTTTCCATTTAGTCTAATCATCCTGTCTTCTCATGTCCTCTCCTACCTCCCTTCCTGTTACTTCACTTTCTCCATCTTCCCTCATTTTGCTGCAGTGCATCACTGGCAAGCACATTAACATCTCATCTCCATTAACCAGCAATACCCTGCATTCATTCTATGCTTTGAACTACCATATCATTTTTTGCCTTATAGCTCCATTTATATGAGCTATAAGGTGTTTTTAACAGTGTTGCACATTTAGTTCTGTGCCTGGTTACTGTACAAATACAGTTCCCCTTTTAGTGTTTTTTTGTGTGTGTGTGTGAAGGTGATCATCTACATTAAATGGGTCCTTTCCTTTCTCTTCTTCTCCTCTCCTTTTATGTTTAGGTTATATGTTAAGCGGTAACCATATAAAGGCAGCCCCTGGATGTGCAATTGCCCCTAGAATCCATCTCTCTGTAGTATTTCTTCCGTTAATAGGAAGTTGTGGTTTGTCTCCCAACCTCCCTATCTGTCCTCTGTGTCCTTACTTCAGAAATAAGCCTTGCTTGTAAATGTCAGACTGTTTTTTTCTGCTGAAGAAAATCAAAAGCAAGGGTTTGAAGCACTAAAGCTTCAAATTATAGTCCAATTTTGTTATTTCCCAAAAAAAACATTTTCATTTATGATCACTAAGCAACTTGTTCCTTAAAAACTACACAACTGTCACCAGTTTCACACTCACTTTCTTCCTTAAGCTGCAGGAAGAGAACTATAAATATGCCAAGGATTTAGTATCTGTATCTACTGAAATGACTTTTTGTTTTCTCATAGTTCTTTGATATGCCTTTCAGTGACCACTAACACTGCATATGGAATGGAGACCATGAGTTAAGAAGAGAAGTATTCTTAAACATTTATTTATTCAACATTAATCGATTTAGATTGTATATTTAACCAAAATTAATTTCTGATATAAAATGGAACAGTCAGAAAATATGGTCAATAATAAAAAATGCAAGATGACTGATAAAGTGACATTACAGTACTATCGGTTTCCAACAAAGGTTTTATTTGAACCTTGACATACTGTATGACATATTAGAGAATACATCTCGTAGGCAATGGGACAGTCTTAATTGGCATGACAGCACTCAAATCCTACATATAACCTTTACCAATGCAGCTGTTTGAATCTCCGCTTTATCTCCATAGTTTCTTTATGATACATGTTTAATGATGAGTGTAAAGTGTTTAAGGTGTCAGTACTTCCTTACCATCACTCTAATCTTTAGCTTCTTCAATGGATCTTTGTCAGCCTCAAATCAGGGCTCTAGTGTGGCTCCTGCACAAAATAAACATGTTTTCTCCCCACAACTTGCTACTTAAAGTAAAATATATCTTGAAACCCAGAAGTAGGAATAGTTTAAGCCCAACTATGCAATTTTGTATATTTAAGACTATTCTATACTTTTTAAGACAATTGTACAATAGTTTGCCAATATCCTAGCTTTTGAGACAAATTAATGACTTATAACTTTATTGACTTCTGTAAATAAAAATGTACCTGAATAAATTTAGTTTACCAAGGAGATTAGTCAAAATAATCATAGTGGCAGTTTAATTATTGAATTCTAGCAAGAATGAGGACAGTTTGGTCATTAGGATATTATCTGCATTTTGGTAAAGGCAAACACAAAAAAAAATGGTTTTGCTTCCCGCTATCATCTCAATCCTCATAACAATGCATGGGACCAAAACATTTTGCTTGGTCAGCCAGTCCAACAATGACCCTAAAGACTCCCTTTTCAGAGGCATGGGCCAGTATCAGGTTTTGCAGGCCAACAAGACCTCAATAACTCCCCATTATTAAGTTTGCATGTTTTCTAAGCCATAACAAGGCTTTTGTTTGGCGCTACTCCAGACATTTAGAATTGAGAAATTTTCCTTGATTGGAAAACTTCATATAAAATAAACAAAACGTCTTCAACCTTGGACAACAAAGTCCAGTTTTTGTCTGACCTGTATGACTGAGAATCCTTACAAGATATGGTGGGTATACGAGTAGATCAAAGTCAAATTTACCTGGATTTCAACAATTTGAACTTTTCTGTCAATTCACTTTTCTTTAATCACCAGGTGAAGGAACGCAGAGAGGACTTAACTTTTTTCATTCAAAAACTCACAGGAGGATTTCCATCCACCGGATGAATAAGGAGGAATCGCTTTATGAGAGGATGGGTTTTATATGGAGGGCCTCCAGGGGGTTTTAGGATATCCTGGGAGACTCCTACTTTGAGAATGCCCCGATAAGGACATGTCAGACACAGGGCTTTACTGGTCCAATGTTCTTTTGCAGTCCATGCTCACGTTGAACTTTTTAGAAAATGAAAACTTAAATTTGGATCTGGCAATCAGTCAGGAGATAAGTGGTGCATATCTTTTATCCATAAATGAAAGAATTGATATGCTGCTTAAAATGAGCCAAACTCTTTTTTCTAAGTTTCTAAGAAAACTAGTTTTGTATGAATAATATAATTATAAAAGTGCATTTTTAAGTATAATTTCAAATGATGCAATGCAATGCCAGTCACACAAAACCAGTCATTATAAAAAGTCATATAAAAGCTTTTACATTATTATCCAGTTATTAATTTAGATTTGAAATGACTGCAACAGGTGGTATTTTATATTCTTAGTAATTTTTTATTTTTTTTAAACGTTACTGTTTTTCCACACATTGCACATATAATATTTGACAAATAAATTGTTGGTACAGTGCAAGGTTTTATAATTGCTTTAAAAGCAGAGTGAGTACTTTCCCATCAATGTTGCATCATAAAACCTGACATCTGCCCAGTGTGTCTTTGGCAAAATGGATTCCCCTTCTGTCAAACTTCACATAAAATAAGCAAAGTGTTCCAGTTTGGTATTCTGCTATCCTTATTTTTTCTTTATGTGCTTCCTCTGCTTTGAGTCACAATATAGCTTTCTGGTTTGGTAGAGGCATATTATTAGCTGTAAAGTCTCTTCTGCAATTGGACACAATGTGCAGTATAAAACAGGCTACTTGACCTTGCCATTCTGCAGTAATGCATCTTGGTGCAATGAAAAGAGAAAATAAATGAAACATTAGTGACACAAAACAACATAAATAAATCTGTACTTTTTGCGGAGGAGGAAGCATTCCAGTATCATCTTGAGGACTTTCACTTGAATAGAAATGAGTGATGACTAAGCCATTTTATGACTTTGCAGTTAGGGGGCTCCTGTCTCACTACTTCTGTGTGGATATAACTCCATATAAGTTTCTTCCTTCCGTTTTCTTGCAGTCCTGTTTTGGTGTTTAGACTAAACTTTACTGCTACATACTAATAGCACTAATCAGAATGCTACATACAGTACATGTCTTGGTTTAGTGTGGTAGGCCAAATACTAGCTTACTGTGATCCATGTCAGTAACAACTACATTTTAAACTTGTTTATCCTGTTATGATGTAGTATACATTTAGAATTGTAAAACTATATGTCTCATAAAAAGTTATTGCAGCCATTTTTTGTGATTTTTTCCCCCCCATTGTCATCTGGTTGTATTCTGTCAAAAACAGTTATCTAGCTGATAGTTGAAGCAATAGTTACTGTCTAAACTTCATTTGTCAAGTGTATTTGCCATTAAATATATTTAATTGCACTACTTTTTCTTACAGAATAGTGATAGATGCAGAACGTATTCTTATAGTGTCCTTTAAAAAAGGGAAAGTATGTGTCAAAACTATCATCAGATGTAAAGAAGAATCTGTGTTAAAGCTGCAACTCACAATGTTTTCTATTATATGGGTGTTTCAAAGTTTTGTCATTTTATTGCAACTATAGGCATTACTTTCAAAGCCACCAGGTGTGAAGAAAATATGACAGATATTTCTTTCTCGCATCTGTCCATGTCACACATAAATGAGATTTAACCATAGTCTTACCGATTTCTTCAAAATAAAAGAATGATTTAAGATTATGTATTTATATTATAGCCCCTCCGGTACTGACGTTAAATTATTAGGTAACTTTGCCTTAATAGTAACTTGGTTAAGCAGAGAAAAACAGATTCTCTGTTTAGACTGCTTTGATCCAGTTAAACTTTTAGAGTTAGCAAAACTATTGTCTTCATCCAAGCCTTCAACTATCTATGTTAGATCCAGTTCCAACCAAGTTTTTTTAAGGAAGTATTCCCTTTGATCTTGTCCTCCATTTTAGATGTGATTAATCTCTCCCTGTTACAGTGATATGTACCAACAGCTTTTAAGGATGCTGTAATTAAACCTTTACTTAAGAAACAATCTCTTGATCTACATGACTTGGTCAATTATAGAACTATATCCAATCTACCTTTCTTATCTAAAATTCTTGAGAAAGTAGTTGCCAATCAAGTGCGCGATCACTTACACCATAAAGAACCTTTTGAAGAGTTTCCGTCTGGCTTTAGAGCTCATCATAGCACTGAAACATCTCTGGTGAAAGTCACTAATGATATTCTCATGGCTTCTCAACTTTCTGCTTCTAAATGCAGACAAAACAGTTATAAAACTAAAACAAGTTGTAGTTTTTCGACCAGAGTCTGAAAAAGAAGCTGATTATTCAGTTTCTAAAATTTCCTTCTTTCATTCGTCACAAGATTTTTCTCACAGTAGCTTTATAAGGGGTCAAAAATTTTTTTTTTCTGTTTTATACAAATTTATATTACTGTATTTATCATGACAGCGAGCGAAACATCGAAATATTTTTTGGAAATATTTTTTTTTGAAGAGAAATTGTATAGAAATTGAACTTTATTGATCTCACAATGGAGAGATTAACCCTCTGCATTTAACCCATCCCCTTTTGGGGAGCAGTGGGCTGCCACTGCGCAGCGCCAAAGGAGCAGTGTGGGAGTTAAGGGTCTTGTTCTTAACCGCACTCTTTGTAATATAAAATTTATTGTCCAAATTCTTTCCAAAAGTTTTTGGTTGTACCACCAAATCAATGACTTTGGGTGGGCCAATCAGTTCCATGGCTGCCTTTTTTTGTGTGGAGAAACTTGACTGGCCTGGTACAACTGCTAATGTCACCCTCATAGAATAACCTTTGGGATTAATTAGAGCAAATGCTACAAGTCTGTCTTTCTCACCTAACTATGAACAAACCTCTATACTTAGCAAGATATTTACAGAAAAGTTAGAGTTGAAAATGTTGGCTCTACAGGTAAGTATTAGGATGTCATCAACAATCATATACTTTACATTTAAGAGAAGACATAGGAGTTAACTCAGTTTCTATAATTTTGGTTTGGGTCTAGAGTAAAGAGGATATTTAGTAAATTTTATGATGCAATTCTTATTTTATATCATGACAGGGGTGCCGGCAGGAATTTGGGGACTCATGTAAGACATTGAAACCCCCCCACCCAAAAAAAAAAAAAAAAAATGCAAGTTTTAAAACTGCTGTAACAATGCACGTAAAAGTGTATATTTTTAGTGTACAATTTCAATGTAGGAAAATAATGCTGAAAAATCAGGGAGACTGCAAAGGTAATTTGCAGATATTATATTTGAGTATCTGGTGGGAGATATCTTTTCTTCATCTTTTCTTCTTCTTTTGAGCCCCCCTTCAGTCAAGGATACTTAGAATCCTCCTAACTTTCCCCCATATGGTGCACCTGTATCATAATGGGGCTTCCTACTTGGTGGTGGTGGTCTAGTGGTTAGGGCATTGCGCTGGAGTTCCAGAAGTTCTGAGTTAAAGCCTCACTCCCACGGATCCGCTCTGGGTCCCTGAGCAAGACCGTTAACCCCACACTGCTCCGTGGGTGCTGCACAATGGCAGCCCACTGCTCCCCAAGGGGATGGGTTAAATGCAGGGGTAAATTTCTCCAGTTTGAGATTAATAAAGTTTAATTATTATTATTATTATTCACATGTAGAACACTGCACAACAACCAGTGGTAAATTGAAGAATACTCAATACACAGCTTTTTTAGGTTGAAACAATTCTCAAGATAGCATCTTTTCAAAATTCTGCAGTTAAGTCAGTAAAACAGCCCCATAAGATGCCTCAGTCTAGATTCTAACTTCGTCTTGTAAAGCCGGCAAAACCTGTCTGCTAAACTGTTCAGCTAAGCAAAATAGAAGTGTTAGAAAGGTTTTTATAAAGTGTCTCAGTCTGGAAACTATAATTACTAAAAACTGTCAAAGTTATGTACAAAAGGAGTCAGTCACTGCCTTACCTCTCTACAAAAACAAGCGCAGAATGTAGGCTAAGAGCTACTTTGTGTGTGTGTATGTGTCTGTGTTTGAGCTCTTTGTAGCCCATGTGAGCTAGCATGACTCTCTGTGCAAGGCAGATCAGTTGCATAGCAACAGGAACTTTTTGAGGGCAGGAAATCTTTCACCAGTGTGATGCTTCAGGCACAATAACAGCAAAAAATGGAAAGAGAGTGAAACACTCTTTCCCTAATATTTCTATTTCAAGCTCTAGAAAAAACAGATAACATAAAATGTATTAATACAAAAAAATATAGTTGAATCAAAATGATCAAACACATACAAAATTAGCCTGGAAAAAAGAGAACAGGAAAACTTAAATTAGCAACTTTGGAGGCAAAGTATAGTTTTCCCACTATCAGCTTTGTGCAGACCAGAGTATAAAGTAGCTCAATTAACTGAAGAGAACTGAACTCTACTGGGTAACTATAAGGTGCATCAAATGCTACTTTTACACAGATTCACTAATGATATCAAGATTTATGAAGTTGCAGAAAATAAAAAAATTGAATAGGAGCACTTAATCACCATTGTAAAACAGCTTTATTATGTATTTTCAACCAAATTGTGGTTTAGTAGTCATATTTTAGTATGTTGATGACCAACAAGTCACACATTGTGACAGTAATAAAGAAATGGGAGAAACTGGAGAAAAAGTGAATTTAAAAAGGACCTTAGAATAACTTCAAAAAACTACTGCAACTATTAAGTATTAAGATTACATTAGAACATTTTGTACCATCTGGTTATTTATTTTTTATTAAATATAGTTTTTTCTTCCGACCCTGAAGAAAAAGTTGCCTCTATAGCAAAGCCATCTCTCCCCTTTGGGTTGCAACCCATTTAATGAGGTTGTTGTTATCATGCAACTTCTGAAGACCGAACAAAGTCTGAGACATTTCAAGGCTAAAGAAACAGATTTTTACAACTTGGATATTAGCTGAATAAGAATAGTTTCGGTGCCTGTGCAGATAAGCTCTAAAAGAGACCCGTTTTTCTCAACTTTGAGCCTTAACCATTGCGCTCAGCCACATAAAACCCTTCTCTGATTTGAGAAAGTAGGTGTTTGTGTAAAGTCTGGCACAGTCCATTTTCACAGGACAGGGAGGTGCTGCTGCTGAGGCAGAAACTCAAATGAGAATTCTAATGGGGAGGATTCAGATACATGAATCAAGCAAAATACCACTTAATGCATGATTTTAATGAGAGATAGCATTATAATATGGTTAAAAGTTTAGAAAAATGATTGGTTTAGACACTTTAGATGTTTATTAGGAGTTATTTGGCATTATATAGGCCCTATAAGCCAAATTTTAAACATATCCATTTGTAAATCCAATAATGTTCATGTTTTCAGTTCGGACTCAGCTAGTTTTGAAACTGTTATATAATACAAATACTTTGTTCTAATACAACCCAAATAAAGAAATGTTACTGGAAAGAAAATGTTGAAGCCCTATGTTAAAGAAGCTAGTATGTGTCTGAATCGCAGTCAGTTATAAATGTCTTAGTATTTAAACTTTTTTGCCATCTGTAAAGCAACAACTACAAAAGAAGGAAATGCAAGACATCATTTCGAGAAGGAAAAATGAAGATGTTTGCACGATCGTTCAGTAAAAGATAGCTTTAAAGTCTTGTCTCGTTGTGTAAAGCTGCAGAAGTGGCTGCAGTAGAAAGTGGTATTAATGACCCATGAGACTCCTTACTCAGCAGAAGTTGGTGTGTGTGTGCACACGCATGTGCTTGATTATGTGTTTTTTCCAATTCCAGAGGTTAAAGCTGAATCCTTTTAAACAACAATACTTTGTGCTTACATGCATTGACCCATCATTCTACTGCACTTTGCTGCTGATAATTCAGAAAAGTTACCACCTATAAAATAATCAGCTATCTATACTATTGCACTACATGTTATTGGATTTTCAACTGGTAGAACAGTTTTATGATAATTTGAAGATTCGTTTAAAAGCATTAGGAACACAACATACTTCATTCAATATTTCTTTATAATACACAGATAAAAAAAGTATTTTCTGTACATTTATTTTGTAGGACTTTTTTTTTTTTACTGTAGCAATCACTTGAGGGTGGCATTGTAGAAATTGATGACCACGGGCAGGAATGATTTCCTGTGGCGCTCTGATGTGCATCTGGGTAAAATAAATGACCTGCTGCACTGATTGATAATTAATTCTTACTACTGCCAGTGATATCCTTCATAACACCAATAGAAAAAACACTTTTAAATGAATAAAATAAATTTATGTTTTCATTTAGGAATGTTTTCTTTAATACGTAGCTGGTTACAATGAAACTGTGTCATATTAGCCCATAACAATTATAATGTCAAAAAAATAAATAAAATAAAATCTAACTTACTAATTCCAGAAGGATGTATTTTAGAAAATACACATTAATGTAGTAACTAATTATTTGGTCAATAGAGTTATCAGGTTTTCTTTAACAGCTTTCTTTCTTACTTTTCCCCTTTTTTTGCATCAGTACAGAGCATTTTCAGGCATAGCTCACAGTTTCCACAAATTTAGCCAATTATTCTTACAGGATCCTGTTAGTCTATTTTTTTAATAGTTCTGTTTATGCCTGCATCTGTCAAGACATGTGTTACAAAGATTTTTGCTTCACAAACTTAAAATTTTTTCTTTATTCTCAGCAAGGGTTAAACCAAAACAGAAATAATACACTAAAACTATATTGTTCTATCTGGGTGCAGCAGTTTGCCATTAGTAATCTCAATGTTATGTGTCTCTTATTGTTATTGATTGACAAGCAAGCTCCTTGTAAATATTTTAAAAGTATTTATGAGTAGAAAAAAATTCATCTGAAAAAATTAGTCCACTTACAGTACTTGGATTTTTGTTGGACTATTATTTACCAGTACTTCTTAATACTTCTTTCAGGAGCTATTTTACCTCTCAGACCATGTTGGCTATATGTTTTACAGTATGTCAATGTCACTGTCACTGAAAGCTTTGCTAACTTGCTATTGTGTTTCCAGTTTTCCAGTTTTGTCATAATTCAGAATATACATATGTCTGTTCCTTATGTAACTTTCTTATCTCTGTGTTTTGTAATAATTGTATTTTTCCTAAATAGGTTTAAATTATCACTTTTAAAATTGCATTCTTTGTTTGTTCTTTAATGTATATTTTGTGTTTGCAGTTTTGATTCTTCCTTTAATAGCAAACAGTCTCATATTCCTTTCATCCAAGTGATAGTTCTCTGCAACCATATAACTAATAATAATAAATGGGTGTTTAAAGTCCTCACATTTTCTCCTGTTGATAAAAATTAGAGGTTAGATTGATTTAAATGAAGAGGCAGCTGTTTATTTGTAATAGAAGGGGTGTACAAAGACTTTTATGTCATTTTAAGTTTTTCTAAAGGACCATTTGTGTGGAAGTATCATCACCCTTTATCCTTTTTATCTTATGTCTTGGTTGATTAGTACAATTAAATTTTTTAAGCATCAGCATAATAAGTGTCAGTTTGGCTTTCATTTAAACTAAAGTTTTTATTTGTTTAGAAAATATTACTGTGATGTGAGAATGAATAATAGTTTTTTTTTATAACTTCTGTGATATCTATTTTCTTTTTTTGGAAACTTGTAGGCCTAGAAGACTGATTATAGTTTTTGTTTAGACCCAGTCTCTATAGTTTGTCCAAAGAAAAGATGAATTAATGTTGTAAATTGGAAACTAGAGGCTGGATAGGTATTTAGCAGAGATTATGTGTCTCTGGAGGAAAAGGGAAAGGAGACATCGCTGTAAAAAAGACAAGACTCCAGGCTAGATTAATGACTTTGGACATCCTGCTTTGTTGACTTGTTTCTCACCGAGGTTCTTTAAGGCTGACTGAGTTCCAGATATAGTTCATGTTTTCTTGTCTCTGGCACACAAACAAAGAAGGTGTACAGAATTTGCAGGAAGGGTTGGTAAACTAAAATCTGGCTTTATAAACTAAGAGGGATAAATTGGTGGCTTCAAAAAGCATTCTCTATGTTACTTTATTTGCACTGACCATGAAAAATAGAGGATATTGCTTGACATCACATGGGGGGATATTTTCTGGTTACTTGTTATGTGGCAAATATTAAAAAGGTTGACAAGAGTGGCAAAAATAAAAAGGTTAAAATGATGAAATAAAAGAAGATAGTATTTCTTAGACCCAATGCATAAACTTTGTTCAGACAGACATTGATTGTTCTTTAAATATGTCTTTAGAAATATCCTTTGATCTATCAGGATCACTTAAAACTGGCTTGAATTCTAGCTGGAGGTTTCTGCTTAAACTTTGAAGTTCTATTTAACCTGTTTTGGTGTCCCCTTTGTTTGCAAAATGATTTATTTATGGGACAAAGGTTTTTCTTCATTGAATACAGGTTTCTGCTTGAATACTTTTCCCATTTGTCTTTGTTGGCCCCACAACCTCCCAAAGATTTGTCTGGGCTCTCATCCTACTGTTTTTTTTTTGTGCTTTTCTTTTATAGGAATTCGTCACCAAAGGTGTCAAATTACAAACATATGTTACTTAAGTAGAAGTATAGATACTGCAGTTTAAAAACACTCTGGTAAAAGTTGAAGAATCAACTTTTACCAGAGTGTCAAAAAGTATGTGCTCCAAAAACTACTTAAAGTATAAAAGTATAAATTAACCTTTAAAAAAAACAGCCAGACGCCACTATATGAATTGATAACTAAATTTTTCGACTATTTTGAAAAATTCTTTGAGACAGGGCCAAGGCTGAGG
>NW_015151574.1:91416-144434 GCF_000732505.1 Cyprinodon variegatus | reverse complement strand
GACATCTTTTTCTGAATCCTACATTGTAGCATGGCATAGACAATTCACGTTTGCAGTTTGAAGAACACCTGCCTGCTTCTGATGATTTCCTTTAGCCATCCAATTACATTATATATGTGGATGGTGCCAATAATCTGCATTGGATGGAGCACATGACATGAAATAAATATTTATAAACCTTAAACTGAAGCAAAGAGTAACGAGTAACGTTTGTTTTAAAAATGTAAGGAATAGAAAGTACAGGTACTTGTGTGAAAATTTAATGAGTAGAAGTCAGAAGTAGGAAGAAAAATATGTAATGGAGTAAAGTATAGATACCTAAAAAATACACTTTTTAGGTATCTATATACCTAAAAAGTACACATAGGCAAAAAAGTAGAAACTTAGATTGGTGTGATATTAAAATTTTGTTTAAGATCACATTCTGCTTTCGGATAATCATAACCTATTTTTTTTTTATTCAAAGAGATGCTTCACATCCAGGAAATAGTGAAAGCATCTCAAATTAATTACTAATCTATATTTAATTACTTGATTGATTATATATAATTGATTATATTGATTATATATAACAAAAGTTTCTGCAGATACTGTGCAGAAAAAGAGTCTCCTCTAATGTTCAGTATTACAGCACATCTAAAAAATTCTCTGATTAGAAAATGCTCTCTGCTCCAATAATAATAGAGTCCTATAGTTGTCAACATAGAGGGATTAGTGCTTGTGGACACTCAGATTCCTTATTGTTTGTATATTAGGCCACTACGGCCACTGTTACAACCAAAACAATGACATCAATATTTTTCAATATGGTATCCATTTTTGAGTACTTTTTCAAAGTTTATTTACACTTTGAAATGGGTGATAAAGACAAAATAATCATATTTTTTTGTTGTTTATATTGAATGATTTTAATAACTATAATATAACTTTAAAATAAATGCAGTTTCTGATTGACCTCAACGGTATGTTGTTTCCTAAATGTTTTTGCAATTTGCCTTGTTAATCCTTAAAAGAAAAAGTAGAAAAGAGCTGCAAAAAAAAGAAAACAATAGCTGAATTTCTATAAAAATTAACAAATGAAAGTCAACCACGCTTCAACTGAATGCCTGTGTCAGGCAGCACATCCATGACTTTTACATAGAAATGGTATCCTTGCTCGAGGAACACGCCTAAAGCTGCAGGTACAGTTTATTTTTGGATTGCCCTCACCTGCAGACAGCCCGCCCTGTGCAGGCTGTGATTCATCAGCGTTTTTTAGTGCCATGATGGCGCTAAAAAATGCAGCAGTTTCTATGTCTTTGCAAGATGAAATTATAATTTAAACAATTGGTAAGATTGATACTAATACTGTACGTATTCTAATTTGACTAATGTGGCTATCATTATTATTTCTATCTTTTATATTCAAGATATTGTCCTCAAATGGTTGCAGTTAAAGTTACAACTCTGCAAAAATAGAAAATAGATTGCTTGAGTCTAAATGTACTAAAGGTTTGCATTTATAAAACATGTCAAACTTTACATTTCATGCAAAGCTGATCTATTGAACAGGTGCACATGAGGTTTGTGCTTTTAAAATGAGTGGAATAGTATGCTTTGATGTGTATGTCCTTTGCCTTTGTAAATATGTAAAACATACGCAGATCATCAGAATGTTGAAAATACCAGAGGGAGGATGTACTAATGTACAAAGACAGACGATGGAGAGACCCCCAGTTTTTACTGCACATTGATGTGCACTGCTTAGCTGATCAATGAGATCATTTATACAGCGCCTGCAGGGTAGCAGTGAGCGGAAAACACTTCAGGAAAATCCAACCCGAGTCTGTTTTTGTTGGAGCATGGAGTCAGACCACTATATATTTACAGAAGTCGTATGGCAAAAACATGAAAGTGACTGATCACCAGATCCACATTTTCAAAATATTTAAATGAAGAGCTAGATTGACTAAAGACCTCGCTATGAAAATTAATGTCTAAGTATACATATATAAAGTTATTTATCTGCAACTGTACACATTAGATCAGTTACTGGGCTAAGTTAGGGTAGTAAAAAAATGATTAAACAACACATTGGAGATGCTGTATAGATTTGGAGGATGAGGAAATCTTAGGGGGAATGGAGCTGGATGGGGTGTAAATTTAGGGAAATCTGTGCACATGTGATATTCGGACTGTTGGAAATCAGGCATATTATTAATCCAGGAATGACCTTTTGAAGCTGCAGGATTACTACTACCACTTTATGTTATAACACCATTATGTGTTGATGCCACTGGAGGAGAGCTTCTATATAGTCCAGAAAATTTGGGACAGTATAGGTTATAATTTTGGTATTTATTATTTTCGCTTTTATTATTTCAATCTTTTAAGCTTATGTTCTAGCCCTTTGAAACACTCAAATGTAAAGTGCATTATTTATACTGCACTTTAAATTTGTTAAATTAGTGCATATAATGCACTAATTTAACAATGATATCATAGTTTTTGTTTAATCATTATAAACTCTGTTATTACCTCAAACCTTATTTTACATATATGTATACATTTTCAGAAAAAAACAAAACAAATCCAAACAAAAAAGGAGTAATTCTTTGCAGATATTTTGTGTCCTTTTCAATGTCATTGCAGATGATGTTCCACTCTCCATGTATCGTTACCTCTATGAAATGAACTGCACTACAGTTCATCCTAAATATTGGAGAATTTCTCCCAGCCTGCTGGCGTTTTGAAAATACAGTATGTGTGTACGTGGATGTAGTTGTCTTGTGCCTTTGCACAGCCATCAGGGTTATGTGCGTGAGTTCCCATTAGTCTTTTGCTCATGGCTGTCCTTGGGGAGAGGTATGAAACTCTCCATCATTCTCTGAACAAGGACTGAGAGGAGAGCAAAGGAAACAGTGTTGGAGAGAGAGGTACAAGAGAGGAAAATAGGACAGAATGATGAGCCCCTCATATCATTGCCTGTAATGCTGGTTATGACTGGATGAGTCACAATATGCTTACCCAAATAGGCGCTCTTTCACTGCTCACCTATACATGCTTGTGAAATAGATGGAGCAGTAGTTGTTTAGCAGAGAGAACATATCTAAGCTGGTTAGTATTGTTTGTCTTAAAATATAAAGATATCAGATGAACTAGTCGGATTAAGTCAATTCTTTTATTTACTGATATATACTGTAGAGAAATACAGTAATAGAGATCTAGTCACTTCAGTTCTTTGTTTGCAACACTGCTTGCATCATCATGCAGAGAAGCAAGTGATGACTTATAAGTGTGTTAATTTGTTACCTTTTTTTAAAGCAATGTTTTTGTCGAGCCTGATGCTTTAACTCACATGACAAGCTATGCGGTTATTATATTTAACATTAGTATTGGATTAATATCGGCTGATATGCTCAGCCCAGATAGCAGATCCCCTTGGACTGGAAAAAAGCTAGATTGGTGCATCCCTAATTTAATTACTACGTAACCATGACATCTTTTCTGTGCAGAAGAAAAATATCAGTTTAAATATGAAAACTTTGAAAGCCACATGGAGTATTTGATTAGTTCAATTCATATTCTTTTCCTGGTATTTTGCAAGCTAGGCAACTAATGAACTTGTTGAGAAATAATTGGCAGAATAATCAATTAAGAAAACAATCATTAGATTCAGAGAGGAAATTTGCCATCTGGATGATATGAGTGGCGCTCGCAGCATCTTGCAGAAGTTATAAATCATTTCTCTCTTTTAGAGCAAACTGTTAATTGCTCCTTGATGCTCAAAAGTCCATCAAACAATCCAATGGAGAATTGCTGATTGTTGACCACTAATCAGATTAAAAAACAAACAGTCATTTGATGATTTAATTGAATGAATGTCCGCAAACATTCTTAGTTATGATAACTGAGTACTGTATCAAAGTTGATACAGTATTTTTGAATATTTCAGTGGATTTCTTTTAAACCTATATTCTGCTTTTGTTTGCAACACTGCAAAATGTTCTTAATGGATACATCTAAATCAAAACACAGGAAAAACATAATGCTTGGCAATCTGATTGCATTGCTGATTCTTTTACACAGAGAGATATCATAACTACTACAAACATTTTATGACAGTATTGGTAAAAAAACAAGTGCTTGACAGAACATCCATAGAAGAACAAGGGTCAACAGGAGGGGATTAATATGATTAATTCGAGATTTTTAAAATAATCATTTCAAATGAATCACATCTGTTTTCAAATTTTCTTTGACACAATAAATTAATTTTTTTCAATTTTAATTAACTTAATTTCATGACTAAATTTGTAGATTTACTTAGAATTTATATGATTGTGATCATGAGCTAAATTTGCCTTAAATTAGTAGAAGCTAAAATGTTATGGCATTTCCTTTCATGCAGTCAGTTATGCAGTTTAATGGAAATTAGATATTTTTTTCATAGAGGATTGTAAACATCTTTTGCATATTTCATCCTTATATATCACTCTTAAGTCTGAACGAAAGTGCCTCAAATTAAACGCCTCCACCTCAAAAGATTTTTTATCCACAAGAGTCTATAAAAGGTTTACTGATCATCCTTTAATAAGGCAAGGCTAATATAAGGTACCTGTGGGGGCTCTTTAGGAGCAATTATTTGCAAAGTTTCCTATCAAAACTAATGTTCAATAGACTTACGATTGCTATATAGCCTTATTTAAAGACATAATCTAGATATTTGAAGTTGCAAACTGAAACATTCCAGCTCTGAAGTCCGTGCTGCTGGACTGGTTGCTTTACATTTTTAGGGTATGCTTGGTGTTGAACTTTTACTGAAGTGCGATGCATCTTATGCTTACAATGCCAAACGACAAAGGCTATAAATCAATTTACTGCAGTTCTAGCTAGAGCAGACTGTCATAGTGCAAACTGAGCTCCTCTACAAGCTGTGCACTTCTCTGAACCATAAACTGTCATCAAAACTTTTTCTCAAAAATGTTTTTTCTTGCTCTTTGTCTCACTCTACCAAGTTTAATTCTGAAGTTGCTTTCACACAAGCCAAAATGTATTTTTTGCAGATACATTTTTGAAATTATTTTGTTGAAAAAAATCCTCCCGTCTAATGTGCTTTGCTCTGCTGTAAATGAGAGGGTGTGACGCCATTGGTGTTATTTTTATTTTGGCTTCACAGGATTCAACATGTAGACTCTAGCGGTAAGAGCACCGAATGCTCTTTCTGCTGTGCGAGCTCCAGGCTGCAACCCTCACCTCTCTTTCCCTGCTCCCGAACAACAGTAAAACACATGAGCAGGAGGGAGCGCTTTTAGCTCCCATATTACTGCAATTATTACAAGCACTAGGGCATGGAGTATTTACACATTTATACACTTTAACAGGTGCATGTAGATTTATGTATACACTTTTTTTTAATGTACCTGTTGTTTTGCAATTTATAAGTCCCTCACCCAGTTTTGTTATTTTATTTTGATAATTATGTATAAAATCTTTTGAAACCCCCAAATTAATAAGACCATTATTTTTTCTGCGCATACAGACAAAAATGTTAATGCACTATACAATAGTACCAATAAGTTCGTGAGCAGGGCTTCTTTTGCATTTTTTACTGCGTCAATGCAGTGTGGCATGAAGGATATTAGCTGAGAAATATTTTTAGGATGCTGTTAAACATTTCTTTTGTTTTTGCTTTTTTTACTTCACTGACCAAGTAACTACCTAATTTTATATACAAATGACTGTTTTCAAATGGTAATTTCACACTGTTGTCAAAAAAAAATAAATAAATACTAAAAAATAAAAACCCCTTGAACTCTTAACAACTAGTTTAGCTACCCTGATTGGCAATAAAAAAGCAAAACAGAACAAAACAATACACATCAAATATAAAGAAATACTAGAAAACACTGTATAACTTTTACGACCTGAAGCTTTAAGTTTAGTGCCCTTGAAAGGACTGCCAACCCTGCACTGTCACAAAATTATACAGTCTCCCTGGGTATTTTTGATTTTTATACAGACCACTTTGAACTAGTAAAAGAAGAAGTCATAGAGTTGCTTGTAAAGACAATACCACATTCACACATCTAGCTTAAACCTTACATCAGAGAACCAAAACTATATCTTATCAGGTAAATGTCATATCTTGCCCAACAAAAATGTTTTAAGGGTTAGGCCTCATGTTTAAGAGGAACTCTGCTGCTGTAAAGTGGTACTCTAGCTCACATGACTCATTCAGTGATGATCCTGCCACATAAAGTTACAAAGGCAAGCTTTTAGGAAGAGCAGCCTGCATACGGGCATCGATATACACCAAGTTTTATATTGACCTGAAAAACCATTTAACATATCTCAAATCAAGCTAATATTGCAGTCAAATGGTACAGAGTGCTCCTTTAAGCCAATGTGGACAATAATGGCCCACCGTTCTTTGCAGAATAGTTTTAAATCTGGTAAATGAGGGGGTTTACAGGGAATTTGTCTATTTAAGGTCATGCCAAACTATGGCTTCATCTTTGGGAGACATTTTTAATTATAATTTGTTACTTTAAACAGAATTTAACACTAAAATAAAATGCAGGTGTATATGCATCCATGTTATACCCTGAATTTTAAAATAAAAAAATATAAAGACAAATAGAGAGTTTTATCAATTTTAAATCTAAATTGTTTTTTAAGTAGAAAACAACAGTCTTTAACTTTGGTATATAGAGAATTTCCTGATTCACATATTTTATAAAACACCTCAATTGATAATTTTTTCCCCCTTTCTTTTTATGGCTTAATGAGAGCAGTGGGCTTTATGCTGCCCTGCAAGGATTTAAACCTGGGTTTGATTGGCGACAAAGCCATTCTCAGTCACATATCAAGGTGATATCATTCGTGAGCCTGGATCAATATTTATTTTTGATTAAGGTCATGGTGGGGAATCCTGCTTCACAGCAGTAGGTTGAGCCAAACATACTCAAAATGTGCAGGGTCATCTCTGTGCATTCCATTTCACTTTTCTTTCACTAGTTTACCAGGCTTCTTCCGGCAGTCCACACTTCAGCTTGCCACAGGTTTGCCTGCTGTGTCTATAGTAGCAGCAGCAGCAACCCAGACTGACAGCAGCTCATTGGCTAATTTGTATCACATGTAGCCTGGTGCCGGACGCTCAGGAGGGTTTTACCATATTAACAGGAGAACCGGCGCAAGTTATGTTTAGACACTGTTGTCGGACAACATGCAGCATTTTATAAATGTTTTAAATCCGGCTGGGTCAGGATTAGCCAGCAGGTGGGTTTGGATTCCGACCCCGGTCGGCTAATCCCTGACCTCTGCACTAGATGATAGTGGAAGCATACCATCCAAATAAAACACTCATTACATTTCATCAAAAATCTTAGGGGAAACAAAATGTCTTTTGGTAAATGTGGGATGGGCCTTGGTGATATTTTTGGTCAGTAGTAGTTTTTGGATTTGAAATCTTCCTTTGGGGTCTCTTTTTACTGTTTAATCATGACTACTTACATTTACATAAGGGAAGTAAGACCTTCAATGTTTATACAGTTCTTTTTATGAACTTGATGATTAGTTAAGGTACTCCTTGAGAAATTTTGGTAGACCAGCCATGCCTGGTAAAGTTCATTACTGTTGAGTGTTTCCTCTATTGGGGGAGCATTGCTCTTACTGCAGTTGCTGGAGTTGCAAAGCCCAAGAGACAAATGGCTCTTTACCCCTTTCCAGATTAATGGAAGTAATTTTCTCTGCCATCTGTTCTTGAATGTTAAGATACTTTTCTTTTTGAAATATTTTAGCCTACTTTACTTTATATCCTGAAGCAGATTCTGCTTTATGATTTCTTCATAAGACTCCTTTGAAAGTAATGCGACCTGGATGTGGTCAGTGAACTTGAACTTAGGTGTAATAAATTATAGTTAATATATAATTTATTCATGTATAACATAAGTAAGAGCTTAATCTTTTTGGATAGCATTTTCCTTTTAATAACTTTAATAATTGTTTTAAACTCAGTTTTGTATCCACACATGTAGTCTTAATCTGACATTAAAATTAGATTGCCAACCTAAAAGATTTGACGGACAAAAAAGCAAAAGCAGATCAGTTAAGGAGCTCGTCAGTGCCTGTCGTTATCACAGCCTTTATCATCTCTTGAAGAATTTCTTGTTAATTATTTTTTTTATAACAAAGCCTTTTAGCATTTTGCAAGATTTATAGCGCTGTTGCCTTGCAGGAAGAAGGTCTTCTGTCCATTTTCCAGCCTGGGTTTTTTCCTTGGGAAGTTTTTTAGTTTTTTTTCCTATCATTGGATGTGATTCATAAGAAGTCCCTGCAGACTTTATTCAACACCTTTCTTAAACTGAGGCTTCCAAATATTTCCTCCCATAACAAATACATATATCTTGTACACAACATGTCCTCATACAGCAGAGAAAATCTGAAAGCTTTTAAAAGCACAGATACCCAAAGTTATTTCACAGCTGCCTGGGTTATTGACCTGAAAATATGGCGTCCAAAAAAAACTATTAGATATTTTTCGTAAAACGAAGAATAAAAAAGGGAAGGTTCTACTGATCTTTATGCTTCCTTCATGTAAACACAACTATAATGTCATTTGCAAATTCTTAAGATCTTAATATCAAATGCACTTCTTTTCACAAGGGGTCTAATCAGTGTAATCCATCAGAGTGCAGCCTAAGTTAGCTCCCCTAACTTGTTTTGGAACTCACCTCATAAGAAATGTACACCGCACAAATGGCTACTTGCAAATTGGCATCTATTCAGCCCTTCTGATCACTGAGATTCTTTACTGATGGTAAGAAATATGCCTTGGAAGAAGGTGTCCCATGGACTAGTAAATGTTCAGGAGGGTGAGGGCAGGGTTACGATCTGGGCTGTGATTGACTGAAGGATTGACAGCGATAGCAGTGATGATAGTTTTGCAATGGAGTGGTCGTATGAGGTAGAGGATTTCTACACTATTTTCACTATAGCCATCCGACCATAGATTGGGGGCAGTTTATGGGTGGGATCTTAGTGTTTTAAATGATATTTATTGTATAATAGAGTAAACTGCAAAAACTATGGACTGTATCTAGACTCCAACTCTATATGTGAAGGATGGAGCAGCTTTTATATCAAGCAGCAGAGCTACTCACAATTTATTAGAACAAAAAGTTCATTAAGATGTGTGCAGTTCTTTAACATCGCTTTAAATGTTATTACTCATCACTGGCTAAATGATACGTTTATTTGTGTGGCTAAAAACCATGGACCCCAGCTATGAGGGAGCCTGATAGTGAGGAACTACTGTATCATGGTTGAAAGTAGAAACACTTTAGGACACTTTAGGCCATATAGTGTAACAGCTGCTAGTGATGTTGAACTTATTCAGAGAAAAACTTTAAAGAAAAAAGTTAGATACCTTTGGAAATATTTCATTATAAGCATGCGTGTGTGCATACTCAAACACAAGTACATACCAGCCTTTTTAGTTTTACCACTGCACTCAGGCGACACTATGGAGCTTCTGCAATTAATTAAACTAGTGGTTTTTGGCTGGTAGTTATTAATGAGAATATGAGAGTGACCGGGAGTAAGCATGGAAGTTTTTTTTAATCTTAGGCTAAAGTAATGTAATTGCATATTTAAGTGTAAAGGCATCCCTGCAGTGTATGTTTGAAAGTCACCTGCCTTTGGTTTTATATGACAGAAACTTGTCTGCCATGTCAATTTTGCACGTGCAGATTATAATAAAGATGTATATAGCATAAGTGAACTGTGCATGATATTTGACTTACTGTACAAAAGTTAGATGAGGTATTACCTATACTGTGCTGGTACTTTTGCTACTAAAACAAAGCTCATTTGGAGTTGTATGGAGAACCATTGCCTTAACTTCAGCTGCCTGTGATCATACTCCACTCTATTTCCCAGGTTCCCTGGTTTTGGTGCACTGCAGCCCTGAATTTCCTTAGACGTTGTGCATTGATATTCAGGCGCTGTTTCTGATCCCCATCACTGCTTCCAGTTTCTCTTCTCTCTCTCCTTACAGTACCATATGCATTTTGGCTAAGCTAAACCACTATAGAGAATTTCAGACCAAACAATACTGATTTGGTTAGACTAATGTAAAACATAAACACACTATTTTGCCTCACAATTATTATATTCTTTTCTATTAGATTTATTATGTTTTATTTGTTTTAAGTTGTTTTGGAAATCCTGTTGCAGTACTAATCATAAAATATATATATATATATTCTGATCTCACTTTTATTGATAGAAATATTGCAAAGCTTTTTTATTTTTTTATTTTACTATACACTAGAGTATTTAAACCCCAATAGGTTGTCACCACCCTATAACTTTAAACTAGATGGCACTGCTAAGAAAACCTTTAATACCAGTTTTGAGAGTTTAGACCTGTTGTGTTTTTGGCTTTGATTTTAGGTTTCTCTTGAGGGCTTTTTTTAATGATGACCAGAATATTATACCCTATTACATTTTTTTTTATTTAGATTTTTCTGTATTTTCTGTAGTGTTACACCATAAAGTACAGAGCAGTATATCACATATCTAGCAAAAATGTAAAAGGTAGAAGACTTAAGAAATATTGATATTTACCTTGGAATTAATTGGCCAATTAATGGGTAAATAAATACGTTTACAGACAAGACAAGGATCTGCTTTATGCAAATATATTCAGCAGAAACCAAGTATTGTTTCTGCCTTTCTTAATTGTGTCAGATTTCTCCACAATCATCAACTACAGTTAGTAGAATAGGTGCATGACTTTTTTGCTTTAATGATCAGTTTTAGTCAAGTTTGGAAATTTTAACATGTACCCATTTTATCAATCCAAAATGCTGCTGCCCGTGTTCTCAATAGAATTAAGAAAGTAGATCAGCCTGGTTCTGAAGTCCTTCCACTGGCTCCCTGTAGCTCAGAGAATAGACTATAAAATCCTTCTGTTAGTCTTTAAATCACTGAATTGATCAGAATCTAAATGCACTGCAGATCTGTTTTTAGTATATCAACCTCCCAGACCACTAAGGTCTACTAGTTCAAACCTACTCTATACACCCAGAACTAGAACCAAAGATGGAGAAGCAGCATTTAGTTCTTTTGTTCCACTTTTCTGGAACAAACTTCCAGAATTCTGTAAAAGTGCTGAAAGTCTGAGCTCTTTTAAGTCCAGGTTAAAAATCCATTTGATTAGAACAGCCTTTGACTATTGAAGTTAAAATGTTGACTGAGGTATTATTAGTTTAAGGTTGTGCTCTAAAGGTTTTATTTGTTTAGCTACTAACTGTTTTTATTTTCCCCTATTTTATTGTTTAATTCATGTTAAGCATTTTTGATTTTCCTTGTACCAAAACGTATCATACAAATCAACTTGCCTTGACCTGCCTTATTATCAGCCACCTTAGATTCTCATTTCATTACAATTAAAAGGAATGGAGTAATGGAGGGCGTGGTCCCCTATTTTTTCCCTATGGAACTGTCTGCGGTTGCATATTTTCCTGCTTTAATTTGAGTCAAGCTTTTGTGTGATGCAGACTCTGCATTAACTCCACACCAGGGAGTGATAAGCACATTAATTGGCCTAACATTAAATGTTAATATCTAAACACATAACAGTGGTTTACAGTGTCTAGCATTTCTTCAACTAAATTAATTCTTCAATTCTTGTTTAATTCGGTTTATTTATATAGCGCCAATTCACAACACGTTATCTCAAAGCACTTTACAGAGACAGTTTAAACAGATAAAACAATCAAATTGGTTTAAAGTTTTCTGTCTAAGGAAAACCAGCTGATTGCATTGACCCATTGACTTGAAAGCCATCCCTCACACCAAGCATGCTTTTATTTAAATAAATCCTTGGCATAGAAATAGAATTCTTTTAAAGATTTTGTCAAATATATCCCAACATTAACATCTGCGCTGATTAAGTCATCCTTCCCATGCCTAGATGACTTAAGTCCCTAAGTTTTCACCGTATATATTTTTCTGATTTGCTATTAATATTAATGTTTTCCTGGTGTTAACATTTAAACAAAAAGGCCTAATAAAGTGGCATGTAATGTTAGGTGGATAATGCAACGTTAACCTACAATAATTTGCTGTTTTAATTATGAAGCTATATTTTACTTACTTATCAGGTTCTATTCTATAAAAGAAAAATGATGTATGATTGTAACATTTTTAATATTCTTTACAAGGGGATACCTGCAACTGTTTAGGATCCATAAGCAAAACAATCATCAGGTTGACACCCATCATTGCAGAATCTATTATTTCTTTGAGGAAGCATCTCCTTTTCATATCTTGTGTAAATATTGTTCTAAACCTTGCAGGTAGAAATTCGTATTTTTAATAGAAAGTAAAAAATCTTTAGCTGCTGACAAACCTGAGACCTCTGCTTTACTTTGTCCTGTCCCCTGCAGCACAGGCGGCTGCATGCCAAGCTGAGCCTTGTTTAACATGCATTTAGCCTAGAGGGAACATCCTGATGTGGGAAGATGCTGTTTGTGATGCTGATGATGTCCGACATTTGATATTTACTCAATACATCTGTAATTCCAACATTTAGAGAAAGATGAAAGAAAAGGCACAAAAGAATACATTTTGAGCCAGTCAGGCCCTCACTCCTATTCCTCTTTTCCTGCAAGTGATGCAATAGGATGTGTGATAGTGACATGATAGCAACATGGGACAAAGCTGTTATCATCTCTTCTCATGCTGTGGCGGGCTTTTTGGACAGCCAGCTGTGTAAGAGGAGGAAGGGCTTGTTCTTGGTGGATTTCTTGTTGAGTGGTGAATAAGTCAGCAATAAAGAGACAATTACATAGACTTACAGGCATTATGCTCTGCTTTAAATAAATTCATGAGGCTGTGTTATACACTAGTTTAAACATTTAGTTTTGTGAGTCCCAAAATGCAGAACACATAAGTATGAAGTGGATGCTGATGCATCTGATCTTGCAAATTTACCTCAATCTGTTTTTTTAACCCTTTATTTCTCCACTTTTCCTCTGTTTCCACGTATCTTTTCTCAATGCTTCCATAACAAAGTTATTTTGGTGCTCTTTAAAATAAATAAAACATTATGGACAATTCCAGTTTTAGAAGAAGCAGGAAGCAGATGAGGAAATAAGAATTGGCATTAAACTGTTATCTCTGGATTTTAAGATCTCATTTATTTATAAGAGTATACTTGTATGGAATATCTTGTATGTTACTGCTGCCTGAATGTCATTGAGTAATTTGTCTGTGCTCTACACATCTTTATTCTTTGGGCTGATTGCCCAGCCTGCCTCTGATTGGCTTACTGTAGCTTTCTTCTTTCTCATTATATAGACACATTGATTGTCTTGGATGTGTGATGACCTTGCAATGGCACGTTGCATAAAACAGTTTTTTTTTTTGCTTCTATAAAATTTTATGAAAATCTACAAATTATCAATCATCCAGATGTGTTGTTTCTTCTTATCTATATTTTTCTTTTTTCATCATTGCATGTCTGCAAGTGTGCTATAAGTGTATCATCCATGGACCTCTTGCTCTGCTTTTTGGCTCAAGATATCCTTGATGGGAAATAAAGAAGGGAATACATTAAAGGAGTGATCTGTAACAGAAAGCGGACATTCAGTCGGTACTATGTAAAAAGATTTACTTTATTTACACTGACAAACATTAAACCCTACTGAAAGTTTCCTGTTTGAGATAGTTAGGATTACCAAAATCATTTCTATTTACCAGAAGCAACCACATTAGGAGAGATCATTTTATGACAAAAAATTATAAACAAACTCGGAGAAATGTCTTACTTGCATTACATTTGTTATGTGACTGCCATAAAGAACATTTAGTCAAACTTTTTTCAAATTCTTTTTTTTGTCGTTTTTTTGGCAAATTTTGCAAAACACCCAAATCAGTGATTTAGTAAAAAGAAATAATGTTGGTAAATATACAATACTTTTAATGGCAAAATATTGTCATATTTGATGTCATAGGGTAAAGCAAAGGATACATGTCTTTTGTACAGTAGATGAAAACAGCCTTTTTAAACTGTACACTGTCCGATTTACTCCTATGTAATTTTTTTTGTGTGTTTTCTTTCCCTTTTTCTTGTTAATCCTCCTTTCTGTCATGTTTATCAGTGTATCAATCGGTTTTATCCCATCAGTAAAAAGCCTTTCAAGTTATAAACAGCCTCTCTATACTAGACAGCCCTACTCACGCATGCACACACACCTCTACTGATACTCATGCCCACCCCTGCTGGCTGCCGACATGGTACAGGCTGTGCATTGAGACAGCCCCAGCTAAGGCAGTAGCAGTGAGAGTGCAGCTTAGCTTGTCTCCACACACACACGCACCCCCACACTCATTCACACACACACACCCATACACATATAGCACGCTGTTGTGGTGGCCGGTGCCCCACTGCATGTGTCATTGCAACATAATTTTAAGGTGGGAGGATTTTTACATCACAGTGCTGGTAGCGGTTACCTTTCTGCTGTGTAAGTATGTCTATTATTTTTGCAGAATTTCAATCACCAGCTTGCATGTGTCTGCCGGTGTCATTTGTTGCTGTTAATTCTGCTGGCATATATCACCTGGCTGTCGGAAGAATCTGAATCGTACAGATTGTCCTCTCTGTTTGCGTGATGGTAGGCAGAACATGGCATAGCAGTGTTGTCAGGCGAATATACCTCTTATGGTAGAGGAGCAGGTGATATCTGTCCAATGCAGTGGAGAGATGAGTAATCCCTCTGGTCAACATGTTTGATCTGTGTGCATGACCTGTCCGCATATGCATGACATACAACACACTGCAGGAGCAGATAATAGAATAAAACACCTTTTGCCCACACCCTCTGTTAGCTAAAAGTATAAGAGAAGGTGAACCTAATTCTTCTGATTGCGGAAAAATCAAATACCCTTGTCCTTTCATTCCTCTAGATGGAGATGTTTTATTCAGGCCATCTGTTGGCAGCATGAAGGGTGCAGTTTCTGCTCTCTGTCACACTTAGTGAGTGGTTCTGGCACAGCAGCAGTTTTCACTGCCGTGGCTTATCATGTATGTCCGTTGTCTTCATGTATTAATCTGGCTTGGTGTGTGAATAAATTGGGAACATTATCACCTCTCCTTTCTAATGTGTTTGCTGTTCGCTTTTCTTGTCTGGCTGCCCTGCTCTGTGACTAATGAACTAGTTCTGTCATAAGCAGGTTAGCTCTCTTTTTGTGCCAAACTAGGGATTTCGATGATAACAATCTAAAAGATATATGCTTTTTGTTGTCTGATTCATATTCATGAAATAATAAATGAGAAATGAAACAAAATGAGATATTTTTACAATATAGCGTCTTGTCACCTAATAAATCTAGGTGATCACTAAGTTGGTTTCCTGCTCATTTAGACAGTCAAGTGGTCAGTCATCCTACCACACTGGATAAACTGTCAGAGGAAATGTATTGCCTATTGGGAATAGAGACGTGTGACCTCCAACATCAGCTCCTCTGCACCACAACAGCAGGATGGCTCAGAAGCAGGGTGTCATTTCTTTCTTCTTCCCTAAACCTTTTTGCCAATCTTATCCCAGGGTTTTTCTTCGGTCCTTACTCAAAACCACAAATCATCTAATACAATATTCGCTGCAAAAAAATAGAATTTGAATTGAAAATTAAATCTCTTTAGAGAAAGTAAAAATAGTAGACTGGGTACTGTCTGTATTTTAGTGACTTTTTGTCCTTGAGAGGATAAAGATATGATGTTATATGGAATTCTTGTTTAATAGGAATTTTCATAGATAAAGCTTTCATTCTACCGATGGAGGCACATAATATTTTGTTTTAGTAGTTTGCAATATTATGTCTCGTTATTATAAAGATCAAGTGATGTTTCATATACCAATTAGAGACATTATGCTTAAAATTTTGCTGTGTCATCATTATCTATGTGGGGTGTATCAACTGCCAAGAAAATCCCTTCATCATAAGAAGGTTACTTTAGTGAAGGACAGGTACTGAAAACTTTTGCCTGCCCCTTTTCTACCAGTTTGAAAATAATGACACAATATGATAGATGACTGTGACAATAAATTACTAGTCATGTACTTCTATAAGCAGCTCTGGAAGGAGGGCAGGCCATCTACAAATTTGAAGCTTATTAGCTGATCTTACATATTTTCAGTCCACAGGTTAGGGTGTCCAAGGTACTAGGATGTAAAGTATTTAATAGCACTTGGGAGCATCTGGCACTCATTTTATATACAAGCATCAAAGCAACTTCTTGGTCAAAAATGTCTCCCCATTAACCTACAACCAATGCGTTCATAAAAAATACTACTGGACGATCTGTGGCATCAGTCCAAGCAACATAAATCAGGGCTTTAGGGTTTCAATCTAGATTTCACAACAGTCTGGAGCTGCAAGATATTAGGAAAAAGAATGATGAAATACATTAGATGTTAAAAATTATGATGAAGATATTAATTATGATTATCCCACCTTCTCCTCAGTATATCAAATATTACATCCAGTTAGTCATTTGATTAATGTTATATTGCATGCATTTTGTGCTTTCACTTTCTGCTGGAGTAATAGACCTTAGAACTGGTCAAAAGCAAAAGCAGCAGTCAACAACTTAACAGCCCAATCTTCATATCCGAACATACTGACCTCTGTGCGTTGTCTTTTAGTCAGCTGGTTGCATCCTCAGCAGGTGGCCATGCAGATTTACTTTCATGACAAAAGATTTATAATCTTCCATACATGATGAAGTTTATATGTCTGTATCGGTTTGTTCAATGTAAAAACTGACATTCCATTTCTTAAAAGTAACCTCTGCTGAAACTGTGAAGGTTTTTCTCATCAAGAATTTTCTTGGCTATTAGCAACTATTTACAATTTTATTTAGCAACATAAAAAAAATATTAATAGGTTGATTATATTTCAAAACAAACATGTTGAGGCATACCTGATTATTAAAAAAGAACTCCGTGTCAGGTAATATTCTTTGAATACCAGCCTGGTGAGATTTTATTAAAGATATGTGGAGGGATTTTAAACTCTGCACCACTCAGAATAAATGCAACATCTCTCCAAAACATAAGAATTTATTCACACAGTAGTTCAACTCCCCAGCTAAAATATGTGTGCTAACTCTGTTGAAGATAACAATTATAAACAGCATTATGGGTTTTTAATTAGAATTAGAACTAATATTATACAAAAAAATAAATAAAATGAGCAATATTTATCTAAATAAATATCAAAAACCAAGTTTACTGTATCTCTGTGGGACCACTCTCAGGTAACCAATGAAGCACACAGACCCCAGAACGTCCGAGGCCTAGCTTTTACTTTGTGCCACACTCAGTCCCAAGTGCGGTCTCCTCTTTGACATTGTAGATAGTGTGATTTTTCTAAAGTTATTGATGTCAGCTGCAGCTCGTTATCCCAAAGCAAATTTCACACATCTGTAAAACACATACCTGACAGTAAAGCATTTTCCAATTATGATGTTATTAGAGACTGACCCGTGTCTTTAAAAAATAAAAATATGCTTAGATTCTATATGGCTGAACCCACATGTAGCAGTTCTCAGCTGTGATGATCACCAGTTAAACAGACAACTGTCATAAAGCTTCCTCTTCCAAGCTCTTTCTTCAGAGGTTCATAGTCCTTCACTTTGCCAGCAAGCAAGATGTTCTGAACAAGTGCTTCCTTGAGGTGTATGTCTATTAGTCTTTTCCTGTTGCAGTAGCTGGAGCCAACAGTGTTTTCAGTCGAACACAAAAACTAAGGATTTTCAACAAGAAACAGCAGAGAATATATGTACATTTGATTCAAACTACAAGCCATTTCTTCACACTTGCCTTACAGTACATAAATCTGAGGCATTTAGTCCTTCAATACTTCTTTATTAGAAACATGCATAAACCAGTGTCTTTTGATCAGCACTCTTATGACTGTACTTGTGTGAGCATCTCTTATGACAAACTCTTGATCTAGAAAATGCCAAATAAATTATTTATTCTGTAGGAAAATTATTGTATTTAGATCCATTTTGTGTGAATTTGTTTAGGTTTTAATAGAAGTCATTAACCATTTCTGTTGATATATTTAGCTAGTTATAGTTAGCTTATAAATAACATTTGCCTTTCTTTTGTGTGTGTCTTTCTCTTCTCTGCAGCCCCCTCTTGCAAACTTAGCCTGACTGGGTTGAATTTAATTAGAGCAATAACTCCCTCATGATTTCTTTGGGCTAATCTGGTGCAAGGAGAGGGCCATGGTACTGTTTTATCTACCTTTTTCTGACCTTGCAAGAGTGTGTTTTTGTGTGAATAATAAGATTGACATTATTCATATAATCTAATAATAACTCAAAAGTCAGCCAGATAGTCAATTCCATCCATCTATCTACCCATCCTTTCAAACATTTATTCTCCCAGTGAACCAGAGCCAGGTTAGAGAAATTCTAGTTTACTTAATTAAAGAAATTGAAGTAAATTACACCTCACAAGATCTAACTTGATAATAGATTCCCACACAAATAAATAGCTCTTCCTTACTTTAACGTGTAAATTTTCTTGTTTAATACAAAAAAAAAAAACACTGAACAAGTTAACAATTTTCCCTTTTTAAGATTTCTGATATAGCCATTGGCTTGTTGAAGGCAAAGGCTAAGAAACAGTGGGATTATACAGTGCTGGTGTTTTGTTTTTGTTGTTTACATGAAAAGATTAACTGCTGTTTAATTCTATTGCAGTTTGATTTTTTCTTTTGTTAAATTGCTTAAGAAGCATTTTTTTCAGCATTATACCTTTTAAATAGCCAGTTGAAGGTTATCAGTGTGTAAACATAAAAGCTATTCTTATGTATCATAATTGCACTTTTAGTAGTAAAGTTCTGCTACCATTAAAGCAATCCGACTTCTTCATAAAAGTAACTGCATAGTTACTCAGTAAATGAGTTACTAACCTAGTTACCTTATTAGAGATGTAACTAGCTATTAGTTACTTTTTTAAAGTTACATTTCCAAGGGTTAAGTCCACTGAAGCTCTTGTTTTACTGGCTGATGCAGTTAAACATCTGCAGGGGTCTTCTGACCGAATTAGCAAAATTTCATGAAGTAAAATGGTATAGGAATGAATGTTGAACTCATAAGGAAAAGGGATTATTATAAAGGCACTGAATCCCAAGGAACTATCTGAAATCCATCACTTTTCACATAACAAATAACAGTGAGAATGCGATCGATACAGCTTTAGTTCATCTCAGTTTTTAAAATGGTCAGTATGACTGGAGCATAATCTTGCAGGGAAAAAAAAATCATTTCACCATCAACATGCCACAGCTGAGTGCCCTTCATAAGATTTCCAAAAGGAATGTCAAAGGAATAATCAAGAGTTGTTCAGCAGTCAAGGTGCACGTGCACAGAACTTCAAAAAGACCTGGGAATAGCAGGTACAGTTTTTGCTACTAAGATAATGGGTATGTCTTTTAACTGCAATGGCCTCTGTGTCTCCAAACTGTGCAGGATTCCACTGCTGAAGAAAGGTTGTTTAAAGTTTGCTACATAGGATTTGGCTAAACTTTTTAAATATTATGGTCTGGTCAAAGGAGCCAGGGGTGTTTCCTGGTCCTTGGAACATTGGGGGCTAAGCCCCCAAGGGGGAACCTTGGGGAATTTAACTCAGAAAAAGGCACTTTGTTGAAGCCTTCTTGAGCATTCTGTTACTTGTTTGAATTTAAATCCTGCAATATTCCCAGTTCGCTGTATATAAACACCTAGAGACATAATTTAATTTAACCTGTAAACGTTTCTGAATGTTTTTGCAGAAATAGAAGTTTGAAATATCTTGTATCTTGTGATCTTATACCAACTGACAGTGTCAGTTATAAAAATAAATCTCTATTGGTTAATCAGCATGTCAGGCTTTATAAAGATCGGGAATCAGGCATCGACCACAAACCTGTAATCGGTGCACCCTTTGTTTCTGTTGTTTTCAACTTAAAACAGTTGAACTCTTTGAATTTTTAATTTCAACGCTAAAGCAAACATGTAAGAAAAACACAAAAAATGTAAAAGTTATGTTTTTTTAAGTTTCGTTTTTGGCTCTTGTAACCTCTTTCCTTTATGAGCAATACCACAGTATTTCAGCTAGCTAGAATACACTCTCACATTTCATACGAAATCAGCTCTTCAGTTGCATGCAGTTTCCTTCCAAAGCAAAACCTCTATAAAATCTCAAACAGACAGTCAGCTCCCTGTGCTTTTGCTCTGATGAGCTTACAGACTAAGAAGCTATTTCAGGGACATATTGTGTATATTTGCTGGATGAAGTTATAATTACTTTAGGGCTGGTTTTGCTCTAGTCTGATGTGACTATCCACAGCTGCAACTGCAGGATCAGACTGGGGGTGAGTGGCTGTTGTACCCATCATATAGCACTGCAAATGAAAAGAACATCTTGCTGTAGAACCTCAACTGCTGAAGAAACATTTTGAGGTCCAATCTAGACATGTCACACACACAGAAGCTTGTAACTAGGAACATTTGGACTACAGAAGTATGGAAAGCCCAAAGTGCTACAGATACAATTGACTGAAAAAAAGGGCAGCATTTTAATTTGGAATAAAAATATATATTCCAGTGGTCTTGAGATGCATGCATCAAAAATAATTAAACCATCTCTAGACTAAAAAAAATAAATATTTAGTATTTAAATTAATGTTAATTTTTAACGACACCGTTTTACATTTTGGTCATGTGCTGAAGATGTGATTTTTTTTTTCTTACTTTGCTTTACAAATCAAATTCACTCTTGCTTCAAGAAACTCTAACATAATAATTTAGATTAATAGGGTTATCTGCAGCTCAAATTCATTAAATGAGAAAAACCAAAAAAAAGGTTATTTAAAACTACATTTTAGGCATGATTTAATTAAATGTTTGGAGTGAATACTTTAGTGGTTAGTATTAAAAAGAAAACGTTTAATTTACTTTAGCAAAGATTTTATATAATGATAAAAAAGAAATGATAAAAAGGAACTACTTCCAATTTTTACATATTATTTATTGAACCAACTTTTAAAAAAAAAGGTTGTTTATTTGCAAGAAAAACAAACAAACGAATAAAGGTAAAAACAGTATATATGTAATAACGACTTATTTATCAAGACCTGAGTTGGACCTCATTAATGTCCTAGTGATGATATCTGACGTGAAAAACAAAAACCTAAAACAAAATATTGATGAATGAATTGAACTGAATTAGGCCCTAAAATAGCACAACAGAAAATAAATTCTGCTCTTTTTAAATTGGGCATTCACAGGATCTTGAGATTTCTCAGGTTTGAATTTTAACTATCATTAAATCTTCATGCTTTTTTCCCCATGTGCATGTGTATGTTCCCTCTGGGTTTTCCAACCCCTTCTCATAGTCAAAATACATCACTGTTCAACTAATTGGTTACTTAAAAATACCCTTTGGTATAAGTTTATTCATGCATGCTTCTCTGTCTCATGACTTTTCCCGTTATGTGATGAACTTACAAACTCTCCAGGGTTTACCTCTTCTCTCAAGAAATGATTGCTTGGTAAACCTAGATACACCATCATCTTTTCCCAGGTACAGATGATGAATGGATGTATTTCAGTTCTTAGGTTACAGAAAAACAGCCTTTGATCTTGACTGGGTGAGGTAATCTATTGTCTCATTGTAATACACCCAGTTATTTACATTTGCTGCAGCTGATCATTCAAGTTATTGCATTTTTATTAATAATTAAGTAATTGGCTGCTTTAAGCTTTTATAATTCCCATCGCCAATTAATTTACAATGCCATTGCATTTTGATTGCTGCTGTTTTATTGATAGTTAATTAAAGGTTTTCTAGCATACTATGTGTGTTTATGTATAATGCAGTATGTTCATTTTCAGTAATAACTTCTATCTCTCCTTATCTTGTAGTCTGGATTTTTATTTATTTTTTTATATGAAGCAATACAACATTTGTTTACATGTTGATGTAGTATTTTCACAACAGAAGTATGGGTTTGTTTAAAAAGGCAAAATCCTTTATTTATAAAACACCACCCAGTATAGAGTCTCATGAGACTCGATGTATCCCAGTAGCAAGAACCGAGCATTATGTAACACACAGCTGGAAGGCAAAGAGACAGAGAAAAAAATGCTCAAAGTGAGAAGGAATACATGGACTGGGTGATATCGTTATTAGTTTTCTTCTATATCAACATGTCTTATACTCTTCTTGCCTCTTATTCTATTAAACTCTTAAGCCACAACACAACGTGATAAATTACATTTTAGAAGTAAATAAATATCAGCATCGTGGGTGTGTGCGTGTGTGCGTGTGTGTGTGTGTGTGTGTGTGTTTGGCAAGTACATCCAGAGAAAAACAAATATGTGACTCTCTTTAGCCGAAAGCACAAACACAAAATCATTGTTCAGAGGGACTCTCCCCATAAGGCTTATGGACAAAATAATTTGATTTGTAAGGCTAATAGGTAAAATAAATTAATGATGTGTCTGATGCTATAAAGTTAATATATGTTTTTAGTAATTGCTACTAATTTAAAAGAAAAAAATCTAATGTTAACATTTATTATTGGATACATGCATCTAAAGTTAATTTGAAACTTTCACATACCCATTTGCAGTCACACTAGTTCCTATTTGTAGATTTCAGCTTGTGTGGCTGTTTGAATATCAGCACAAAATATCATGGTCAAAAAATGTCTTTAAACCTACAGTGTTTAGCTTTATATTATACATAAACATGTCATACAATAAAATCTATGAATTGAAAGTCTCAATCTGTATGTCTGTGTTGCCTTAGAAATTGTTTTTTTTAATTACGTAGGAGTAGCTTGTGTATTTATGAAGGCAGGCATCTTTGAGCTAGGCAGTGAAACGCTGACAAACTGGTGACTATAGCGATCTTCATTATGATCGGATGGGACTGCGGCAAGTTAGGCCTATATAAATAAATATCCTACACAGACCAATAAAATACTTTTTTATGAAATAATCTATGTAAACTAGACTCGCACCAGCGACGACCTGCAAACGGATGGTAATTATGAAGAAGACCAATTTCAAGGGTCTTCCGTTGCAACAAAAATCTTGTACATGTTACTTTTGGTCAAAGTGCCCAAGACAAGGGAAAGAGAGTCACCTGGACAACAGAGGTAAGGTGAGATGCCATTCTTGTTCTTAGATCAGTATGAGAACGCCGGCTGAGAGAGCACCGGGATAAGTAAGCCAGCCATATCCCCCTCTGGACCTAAGGAATCACAGTGATAGAGGTGTCTGCTTACCAGTGGTAGCTAAGGAGGAGAGCTGAGGAGAATACTGTTGAATCAGAAACCCCTATGGGGTCCATGGAGGTACTGCATGGGGGTTGTGAAAGTTTTGGTTGATTAGACTTTTTTTTTTGTTATATTCCCTCTGCAGTTTTTTCCACTAATTAAAATGTCTTTAAATACACATTAACATGAATTCAACTCACTGCAGTAAATAGATAAATAGAGGCAGAAGATGTCTTTCAGTCATCAACACACACATTCAGCGACACACAGGAGCTCTTTAAATCTGGGCACCGTTTCATTCACAACACCTGTCCCATCAACAAGGAATCAGAATCAGGAATACTTTGATAATCCCAGGGCGAAATTACTTTTGTTACATGACTCCATCTGTAATAGAGTGACAATAGGACAAGTTTGATATAACAGAATTTCATACTATGTATAATTAGGGGGTCCCCGCTCCATCTTGCCATCAGTTTGGAGGTCCTTGGCCTGGAAAACGTTATAGACCCCTGCTCTAGAGGCTAACTGCTGGAGATGTATGGAGGACAGCTGAGTATCAGAGGAGCTTGCTGGTCAGACAGAACGGCGGAGCTGGGAGAGAAGGCGAAGGCTGGTCAGTGTTAGTGCTGGAGGTAGGACGACCAACAGTCATTCTACACTGCATGAAAAGTCAGATTTTCGACAACTTAAACTGCCGTGAATTCCACTACTTTTTGGAAATTTGCAGTCATTTAAGGCTAGAGGAGCTTGAATTCTCTGAGCCAGAGATGGTCAATTTTTCACAACTTTGGGAGAAGGGTGAGGGGGGCGAAAAGGAATGGCTTGTGGCAAGGTGTTAACTACTCCAAATAACATAGCTATTCCAGCGGCCAGGAGCATAGGAATGTATCGCATTTGGTTAATCATTCATTGGATAAAATCAACTGATATCATCTCTCAGATATCACGTGATTGGCTGTTAGATGTCCGTCACATAGGTTCATATTGCACAATTTGAGGCTTATAGGTAAATTAAACATATTTAATACACAAATATATATGTAAATAATAATATATAATCATGATATACAATTTTTGTCATTATTATGTTATATTATTATATTTCTTCTTATTACATAATCTACTTCTCATTTCAACAATGAAAACACTTTTCTAATGTTAATAAAGGTCTAGGGCTAGGTATCGTTCTAAAATTTTCGGTGCCGGTACCAATACCAATACCTTCACTTCGATACCGGTTCCTGAACGATACTTTTTTCGATACCAGTTTTATAATATCAATTCGAAAAAAAAGAAAATTACACAACATAATAAAGTACAAATCTTAAGTTTTATTTTAAGCTCTGATTTTTCCATTTACATTTTTCCTCTTACATAAAAAAAACATTTTTCAGTGAAGAAGAACAGTTGCAAACAAGTCAGTGTCTAATATTCACTGTTACATTGTGAGGACCTTTTTACTTAGCAGTTTTTCTTTAGAAAAATTAACATGTCTGCTTTCTCAGGAGACAAACAAGCCCGTTGAATGGGATCCTACTGACAGCGCACCGCCAGTATGTGGGGGTCTGAGCGGCTCCGACAGAAATAATATTGGAAGGCAAGATGTTAATCTGGATGAACTGACTGCACTGATTAAGTTTTCAGGTGGATTTTCCCACTTAAAAACATAATAAAACTACTTTATTCCCACTGATCACAGCAAATATAGCTGCAAGGCAAATAAAGGATAGAGTAGCTCCGCCCAACGCGCATCATAGCCACTTTTCGACCACGCAGCCAGAGTAGCAAAGCTGCTTCAGTCGCGCATCAGAAGCTGGTACAAGCAGCAAAAAGGAAGCAGCAGACGCGATTTTGCTGCTCTTGCTGCGTCCGGTGTGAAAGCAGCATGATTCACTCCGCTCTGGCTTTGCACTGCCCACGGGCTGCTGAGAGGAGTATGGTTGCGCCGGCTGCGGTCCGCTCTTCTTGCAGTCAAACACCGAGCAACTTTCTGCTCTTAAATTGTTTCCGTGCAGGATGTCATTGCGCACTATTGGCATCAGTCTTAATAAAGTGAAGCCACACTTTTGACCTGGAGGGCATTTTAAAGGGGTTCCATGACGCTCGCAACCAGTTCACAACAGATACACATGAACCCTGGCTGTACTGTAGGCGTGTCCACCTGTGTATTTTTCCTGGATGACGCAATCACGTTAAGTGTTACAGCCAATCACCGAAACTTGGTACCGAAAGACGAGGCATGTTTCAATACTCTGTAGAACCGAAGCATTTCGGTCGGTACCATAAAAGAACCGATGTTCTGTACCCATCCCTATACAGGTCACACATTTATGAGAAAATCATTCTGAGGCACGAATTTATTTACTTACAAACAAAATTTAACAAATTTTTAGAGTCAAAAACGTGTTCCTTCTGGACCACAAGAAGGTTAACTTCTGTCTGTGAGTGTCTAGATATACAGGCACCTGTGATGTCTTAAACAAATACTTCTCAAACCTGTTTGTTGATCACTACTACCCTGCATGTTCTAAATGTCTCTCTGCTGCAGCACATCTGATTCAAATAATTGCATGACCTCCTTAGCAGCCTTCAAATGCTACAGAAGCCTGGTAATCATTCAAGTATATAAGTCAGGTTTGTGGTAGTTATTATAGTAAAGAAAATATTAAGTTTCACTGCAGTTTTCAAATTTTTGCAAAAGCTCATAACGGGAACCATTTGTTTCTATTTCTTTCATTAAATATTTTTGAAACACCATGATTTAAGTCCAATGTAGAGTTGATGCAAGATCATTGTCTTCTTTTCTTAGTTAAGTCGAATTTTTGGTTTAGTTTAATTATTTAGATTCTAGGAAGGATGTCTTTTTTTTCCAAACTCTTTCTTTTCAAGTTAGCATTTGTTTTATATCTATACAAGTAGCACTCCCAGAAGGCAATCTTAAATTTTTTATTTTCCTTGTTTCTCTTCTATATTGCTTTCTGTTACTGATTACTGCTTACTCATTTTTAATAACTAGATTTTAAATATGCATTTGACCTTTCTTTCTTTGCTTGCAGACAAATTATTGGATGTATTTCTTCTGACACCTGCTTTCCTCCCTTCCTTATAATTTATAAACTCATGTTATTTTGACTTGAGGTTTCTGTGCTTTCATGCTTGGCTGCACTTTTGTTAAGTTTGTGTCGTAGATTTTTTTTGTTTAATTCTACTTTCTTTAAATGTTGGTTCCTTTTTTCCATTGAGGCTTTGTTTTCCATTTTCTTGCTGAGCCTGTTGTTTAATTCTCCCAGTGTTTACATTTGATCACTGCTGCACTTTAAGAAATGTAAATGTCATGAGAGCTGTACAAAACTCTCACTCTATGTATTCAAAATGACAATTAAAGTTGTCTAAGTCTAATTATGGAAAGCAATACCACAACTGCTCTCAGAACCTGGCACTGGTTCATTCTGGGTGTTCAGAGCAGGCAGAACCAAGACACTTCTGCATTTTCCTGATTTTTGCAGCAGAATGACATGACTTATTCTGTGGTAGGTTTAGGGAATATGACAGCTCTGAGTCTCATGTCAGGGTTATTCATTCTAAACGAAGGGTTGTTTAAGTAAACATACATCATGATTTGGTCATTTGATTATGGACCCATGTAATTTGTTTTCAATCAAAACTTTGGAATTTTGCATATGTAAACATTGCTACTTTGTGTTGTCAGTGCTTTAACAGTGCTGTCAAAAGTTTACAGTCAAAAGATGCCATCAAGTGTTTCCTGCAAAGGTTGCACAAGTCTTCTTGAAATAGTCCTCATTTATTTTATTCATGCTCTTTTTCTTTGACTTTTTTTTTTAATTTGTGATTTGCGTCATGAAAAACTATAGCTGTAAATGGAGTGATTTTTGTTTTTAGCAAAAGTTCATCTTAAAGATAGGAAGTGGTAACTCAGTGATCTAAATTTAATTCAATAATACTTTATCACTCATAAAGGGTAATTAAATATTGCAGTAACTCATAGTTTGATTTTTTTTTTGTAGGTGTTGATAGCTTTAGGCAGGAAGGATCTTCTAGATTGGTCATTCTTGCACTGAATTTGGAAAAGCCTCCGACTGAAGACACTTTATTGTTGTTTAAAATGACAGGATTTGAGGTTTTAAGATGATATACTTTGTGTGTAAAATCTACATAATGCAACGGTACAGAATATCATCACTTCTAAATCTTATCCATCTTATTGCAATTTCTATCCACATCCCCACAATGCAGGCCCACCAGACCAACCTCTCCACAATTTAAGATTGTAGCCAAGTTGTAACCAATTGCTTTGACACAATATACTATCTGTGCAATCCTTTTGCTGTAGGAATTTGGGATGAGTGAGGAAAAGATGAGGAAATTAATGATAAATGGTAAGATCAGGGAGGTGCTAGCCCTTTGAAGGCCCTGGGCACAAATACTGGGCCATGCCCCATCTGAAAATGAACAAAAATGCAGTATTTGTAAATTGATTTCTCTTTTTTTTCTTGTTTATCATTGTTTTGAAAAAATAAATGCAGCAATTAATGAGAGGGTGTTTTTTTGTTTTGAAAAAAACAAACAAACATGAAACTAATTTTGCACCAGCAATGCTGCATTTACTTCCACCCCAGATGACTGTGTTTTAAGTATTGAAAGATGTTTTTATGTGCAGTGCACAGATTTAACATAAATATTCTAATGCAGTGTTGTAAGTTGTTTACTTCCCTTTTCCTAAGTGGTTACTCCACTTGTCAGACCACCATTTTAAATAAGAACTTAATGACTTGCTTTTAAAAATAATGGTATAATAATAATAAAATGGGAAGGTAGTGCAGTTTGTTGACATGAAGCCCCGGTTGACAAGCACTGAGGGAGGGATTGTGGCGAGGTTTATTTTTAAAGTTCTTTGGAGAGCGCCAACATTCAAATGGTCCTAACTTCTTTACATCCGATTTTGATTTCCAGAAGTTTGACACCATTAGAAAAGCTTAGACTCTAATTCAGAATCTGTAAATTAATCAAAACACTCATGAGTAAATGTTTTTATGGGTTGTTTTGCTTCACACATTTGCATATGTTAGAGCTTTACCTGTTTACTGAGTTAGCACTATTGATAAACTCTGAAAAATACAGAACTATACAGCTTACTTTTCTGTAACATCATTCATGAAGTACTACAAATGGTTTGGTAAAGAAAGTATATGAATTTACAAATACTGGAATCTTTTTGTGTGTGTTTTAGTCGATATCATATGTATTATAGCAGATGTTCCCAAACTTTTCAGCATCTGACCCCAAAAATTGTATCATATTTAACTCATAACCCAAACACTGGATTACACATTCCTACAATATAAATGACGACAAGTGAAATAATATCATAGACAGCATCAACAACCAAAGAAGTTGATTTTGTATATTTTTAGGAGATGTTTTCATATTTTTAAGCCCTTCTGTGGTGGATCTCAAGTCGCCATTTTTGAGCAGTAATGTGTGACTCTTGTCCTTAGTTTAATGATGAGATATTTGAAATTAACCAATATACAGCATTAAAATCCGTGTCCAAACTGGCAGCTCATTGTAGTTGACAGTTATGACTGCTGATGAGCAGATCAAACCCTGTTTGTATAGTTTTTAAAATGCCTCAAAATGGAAATCTCTTAGATTCTCTGAGTTTTATTTCAGCTTTTAAATGGATCAAGAAAAATCTTATGGGTTTACATATTTACTTTGTTTAAATGTCATATTACATTACTCTGTATTTTAATATTTTTCACCAAAGAAGATTCAGACACTAGATAAACCAAGCAGTTTTTAAGAATAAAATCAATAAATACAAAACTATGAAATGCAAGTACCCAAAAACTTACCTATAAATATTCTTTATAGAAAGGGGAAAACAGCCCAGCTTTTCTCAAAAGTATTTAGTAATGAGAATGACTGTCAGATATTGCAAGTTTTTTTTGTTGTTTTTTTTAAAGAGAAAGAGAGTGATTAGGTGGATGTTGATCCTGTGGTCTGGAGACATGACTGAAAAACTGTCTTCAGCGATCAATGATTTATCAATAGTCATATATCTTTTCAATGTAAGATGAGATGAAGCTGCTGCAGATGTTTGGTAGATGCCTTCATTTTCTTTCTCACCTCATCTCTATCTTTAATGACACCATTATTTTTAAAAGATAATATATATAGTTGCTGCAACCTAGTAGAGTCGCCTGGAGGAGGAATGGTATTTATACCATGCTCATAAAGGGTTTTATTTATGACTGCAAGTCTTCTGTATATGATTTACATCTGACTTTATTTATAGTAAATGGCTTCCCTCGCTCCTCTCCCAAACCATATGTCTTGTTTTCCCAACATATAAACATTTTGGTCCTTTAAAGAGAGTCCATTGTCATTGAAGTGGGTCTTTTCTTGTCCTACATAGCTGGCTCTCTTATGTTGCAATGCATGAGGATGTTTTGTTAGGAGAAAATGTTTTTCCACTTTTCTTCTCCTTGCTCTATTCAGTCTGGTTGCTGCCTTAGTAAATTCCCAGGTTGGATGTCCACAGCTTTGGAAAGCTTCTTTTTTTCTGTCCTCTCTCTTTTCTTGAAGGTGTTCAACTCACTGGTTCTGATAATAAAAGGTTTGTGTTCCAGTATGTCTTGAAAGAGAAAGTATTGATCTGTTTTGGCTTGACCAGCTCGACACCCTCTGCGGGTGATCAAGAGTGCTTAGGAGTTTGCCCAACCGGTCCCCATCTGGTGAGGGAATTCGACTGGATGCTGCCCTGTGGGGAGAACTCCAGGAGTATGGAGTCAGGAGCCCTTTACTAGGTCCAGTCTCTGTGAAACCAGAACTAAACCTAAGTTAAAAATCGATTTACTTATCTCAGAGAATATGATTATAACTTGATTATATGATTATAAAACCTTGAACGTTTCCTGGATGGGAAGCAAAATGATTTCAAACTTGAAAACAAAGTCAAATGGATTGTTTGAAAATTGTCTTTTATGGAGTGATTACAACTCATTATTCATGCTTTGTACTAAGCTTGTATGTAGCACTCACATAAGTACTAAATGCAAGTATCTGCAGTAGTGTTCAGTTTGAAGAAATCTGGTATGGCTGCATCACTCTCGCCCATCGTCTACAGCCTCTGGGGTGATCAAATATCTCTCATCGTTCAGACAAAACACATCTCAGTAAGCCAGGCTAAGAAATGCACTGATATGTCCCTATGGTTTGGGAAGTCCAAGCTCCATATGATTTTAGATTTGCAGGGTGCAACATACTTAACAACTTTAAAACGTAAAACTTCTCCCTTATAAGTTTTAAAATAAAATAAAAACCCTGTGGATAAAGAACAAAAGATTTCTAACTAACACGAGCTTAAGTCCAGTGGTGTTGTTTTTTAATATTTCTTGGATTTACCATGGCCAAGATGACTAAGAGTCTTTGTCATTACAAAAACACCCACACACAAAAAGATTAAAATGAAAGCATACCTAATCAAATAAAAACATATGAGAATGTTTGAAGACACATAAACAGCAAATACGCTGTGACAGAGCTCTTAAGCTTCATCACTGCACCACAGTGCCACTAAGTATTAAAAGCCAATTAGTTACCACTGCAAATCTATATCAGATCTCTCACTGATTTCTCTCAATCTCATCCTCGGCCACAGAGAAAGCATTTTCACTGGGTTCTCTTCTATGTAGGGCACATCATAAGCCCTTTTAAAACCTTTAAACAGAAGTATAAATAATTTTGTGAGCCTTTTTTGAACTGATCTCTCTTTTCTGTCTTTCTGTTTTGGATAGCTGCAATGTAAAATAAACCTGTTCCATGTTCTCCATTCCTACACTTAGGTAACATGACAGCTTGTTTAAGCCCAATTAGATAGCGCTGGTAGTGGCTGAGAGAAGACTCTCTATGTGGTTGTTATGTAACAGCTCACCTCAGTTAACATCTTTCTTTTTTTTCAGTAGTGTACTGCATTGCAGCTGCTATCTAGCCTACTACGTATCAGGGAATTCCCTTAAAATGGTGCAAGTGTCTCCGCACTTTACTGTTTCATTTCTTTAAACATTTGAATAATTTTCAGCTTATGATGCAATTATGATGCTGATTACACAATTATTATATAACATTTTTAGAGGTGATTTTTTTTGTTGTTGTTTTTTTATGATACACTCATCAAAATCTTTCATCCACATTCCTAATTGAATGCTTATGGAATTCTAATGTTAATTTAGCTCTATATGATGCTACATTGTCTAATTTCACATTAATTATGTTATAGGATTTAGTGGTAGTGAAACTTTACCACACTTCTAAACATTTTTTTTTTATGTCTAACTGCTTCTATTTTCTAAAAAGAAACTTGTCATTTTCTAACCTTTGACCTCTGAGTAACAGTAGAATATCAAAACCATATAAAACAGATCAGTGTGCAGATGTGCAGACAAATCTGCACTGTTCATTGTCACAGGCAGAGGGGGCTGTATGCCTGTATGCTCTGATGGTGTGGGCACAGTTTATTCATGATTCCTCTCTCAATGTGTTCAAGGACATAAGGAGACAAATATATGGAGAATGTTCAAGGATGTGTTAGGCTTATTGAGGAGAGTAAACTGTTAAACACCCGATTTTACATAAAAATTTTGAAAATGAGCATGAACCTTTTGTGATTTATATGTTTTGGTCCATGTGCAATTAATTTAATAATGTGATTAAGTATTTTTTGCTAATTTGAGAAATTCTTTTAATGATCATTAGGAATGAAATATTCCAAGCCTAGATTCCTTGTGCCGTGGGTTCTCTCTGGGTACTTCAGCTTCCTCCTACAGTCCAGAAACAAGACTCTTAGTTTAATGGTTATCTGTAAATTGTCCATAGGTGTGAGGGTGTGTGCATGGTTTTTACCCTGATGGATTAGGGGAAGTGGATGGATGGATGGATGGATGGATGGATGGATGGATGGATGGATGGATGGATGGATGGATGGATGGATGGAATGATGGATGCATGGATGGATTCCTTGTCTCTGATTATTACAATATCGTAATAGGTTAGATATTGGAAACTCCTGATTTAGGCCCTAAACAGTTTACTAACTGAAACCATCAGCACATGTTTTCTGTCTGGTTCTCTCAGCCCGACTCAGTGAGCTACACAATCATTAGAAATACTGCTTGATAGATGTACAGAAGATAGCCATTGTAACCCTCCACCAGAATGGTCCACTATGACACTAAAATTGTATTGTTTGAAATGACACTTGTTTACAGGGTGCAATCTTTAAGCAGAATTATAGAAAGCCTAGCGGAGGAATATGTGCATCCGCAACAAGGTTAACCTTAGACCTGAGAACTTTGTAAAGCAAAGTATATTCAAGTATTTCGGGGGGCTTCACAAGTCGTTGTTTGAGTCTGAAGTCAGTGAAGCAAAAGCCACTACCCACATCTTAAACACGGTTGCCCAAAGTCCTCCTTTCAAATGAAAGTAAAGTTTATATTTCATTTGTGAATTAGCATCCCAGAGTTTTTAGGGGGAGTTATAGGTATAGAATCCAAAGTTCCCCAGTCGGTGATGATTTTAGATGCCATCTTATCTGGTGGCATAGGTCCATTATGATTTTCCTAGGTCCACATTTAGCACAGCTTCCGATCTGGAAATAGTTAAGCAGTCCATGCTTTTTTCTGCTAATAATCTCTTTAGCAATGCTGACCTTCCCAAAATGGAAAAGGTAGAGCTTGGTTAATGACAAAGCAAACCTATCTGACCTGAACCATTTAAAGAATCTATGGAAACACCAAACCCAACAATGCAGATGACCTGAAGGTTGTTTTCAAAGCAACCTTAGCTTCAAAACCAACCCAACAGAGTTGCAGGCTGAAGAGTTTCACGCGATACTACAGTGGTGTATTAATTGATAAAAATTTAGGCCTGAAAAATACTGATTGTGTACGAATGGACATACTTTTCTGAAGCCTGACAGTCCTCTTTTTCTTTAAGTAATTTTTTTATTAATCATATCTAATATTATATTAGTTTGGAGGACTGAATTTTGGAATATTGTTGTTTGTAAATAATCCTTACATTCACAAAGAACATAGGATGGATAAATAAATGTCTGTTTATGTTTTAAGTGTCAAACATTGTGCACTATTTCACAATATTCCTATTCTTTGAGATGTACCTATAGTAGTAGCCCTTGTGTAGACCATTTTAAACTGGTCTCTAAGTGTTCTAAGGTTTGACTTAAAAATTTATAAGGTCCACAAGCAAGTCTTTAAATTATGCAGAGATGACAGGAAGTATAAATCAAAACTTAGAGACAGCTTTATTTGAATCAATATGAGAGAATTTTCTTTTCTTTTTTTTACTTGGAACATTTCATTAATAATGTAAAATTACTGAGGTTATCCATTCATTTTAATGTTAAAGTATATAGAATGGTGGCAGAAACTACCCACATACTTGAACTTTACAGGCAGATAGAAACAATGTGCCTTTTCATCTGAAGTGCAGCTTAAACCAACACTAACTATTCCAACTTCATAAAACATTTTGCGATTCCTTTACTTAAACTTTTGTGGTTACACGTGGACTTACAACTAGCTGAATAACACATCTGTCATGGCCCGAGGGGGTCTGTATCACTTTCACCAGCAATAAGCCACTTATGGAACGGCGGTAGTAACCCTGCCGCACAACAACTACAAATGTGCAGACAGTTTCACGGTACGCGTCACCTCCCCCTTTTCTCATTTATTATGAAGATGGAAATCAATATGGCGGAATTTCACTTAGAGGCCGGGACTTTGCGCTAATCCTAATGGGAAATGCTGTCTTCCTTCAGGTAAAACAATACAGCTTTTGTGCACTGGGTGAAGCCAAAATCAACCAAAACTCAAAGCTCTTAAGAACTGCTTTAACATTAAGTGTAAATTACTAAGAGGACCAAAAATGGTCCTCTTAGTAAATTAAGAAATTAAGTAAATTAAGAAATAGAAATATTATACATATATATATATAAGTTTAATATATTTTGAACAACAGGAACAACAAAAAATGGTTGCAGGGAGAGTATGTATGTAAAAAAAAATCAAGTTTATTTATCTACTTTCTTACATTTTTGACACTTAAAAGTTGCCTAAACAATGATCAATACAGATGTCTAATAGATATATTTCAAGGTGAGAATATTAGACTTTTTTGCAGTTTTTTTTTGGTATAAACAGCACTGTTGTTTTTAGTGTGATGGATACAGTGTTCAGCCAGAGAGGTCTTTATTTAATGGGAATCCCATTTGTTGTTTTGAGATGACGAGTTCCAATAAATATGAAATGCTTTTTAGCTAAAAAGCTGTTATCTATTAAAAAATCTGCTCTTTCTCCTTGAGTGCTTGTTCAGGTGTTGCTCATTATTCACTGTCAAATGATGGGGACCATGCCAACAATTATGGAGATGAACTGGCACATATGCAGGTGGGCAGACAGAAGGATAGCACAGCATGGGAAGTTTTAGTCAAATACTGATAGGAAAGATGATACAGAAAATGGATTTGCAGTATATTAACAATTTCATGTAAAAGATCTAATGATGGAGTTATAGAAACTATGGATAAAAGTTATCAAGTTAATATAAAGTTGCTAAAACTTACTGATTGACTAACAATTTATTAAAGCATGAACCCAGCAGTTTACGTAAAATTTTATATAAATATAAAAATATAAACCAATCATTTATAGACAGGGTCTGTCGCTCTGGTATAGGCCCATTATCAGACTCATTGTTTGGTGTCAATGAAGTGTACGATAATCATGATATAGCTGTGTGTTTTTAGTGCAGTCTAACAGTAAGTAGTGGGAGCAACACTTTGTACTGCTAGCTGTGGTTCTAAATCAGTGGTTATACAGTAGTTACTCCCAGAGGGATGTTAAAATTTGGCTCCATGAAGTTCATTACCTCATAAAAACCCTAACAATCAAACATGTTTTTTGGTATCATGTATTTTTCTATCATGTTACAAATGTTTTCATGGTGCCCTCTACGTATACTTCTGACATCACATCCTTACCATCAAAGAAAAGTGGTCATTTTTGGTTGAACTGTTGACACTACCCTTCCACGACTAATGGGGTGCTAATTGGATGATATCTTGAAGAAGTACTTTATATTTACGTTCATACAGAACCACATAAATCCATTTGCATCTCTGTCACAATTGAACAGTTTAAATCAATCTCGCAGCATACTCCTTTTATATTCTGTTATAGTATGACTCCAACCTCTTTTTGTTGTTTTCTCTTGCAATTGTCTGTGTTGCTCCATTTAAGAATAAACAGAATCAACCTCTTCTGGGGAGCAGCAATGCTATAATGATTACAGATGGTCTCTCTAAGCAAACATTATCAGTTAATTTAATGTAACAAATATTAATCTGAAAAACAATAATCAACAATCATAAGTTATTTATATGTTTGCACCCCTTTTAGAAACATTGAAGCCATAGATTTATGTTACACTTTTTAATTTATAAAACTATTTTACTTCTATATATATATCTATACACACCTCTAGCAGCCTGCTTTTATTATGATTCTCCACTTTGTTACGGAATACATTTATCTGTGGGATATTGACAATAGACTTCAATCACTATATTCGCTTATGTATCATCTGGGGTGATACAAGCTTTATTTACAGAGACCCAAATGTACTTACAGGTGGTATATGTATGAAATCACGGAAAGTAGTTTTTTTTTTTGAAGGTACTTAGTTAAGGAATTAGCAGTGCACCTAGCCTCTGTCTCAAAAGTTCTTTATAATCTCTTATTATACCTCCTTTTGTAAGTCCTGATAATTACCTACTTGATCTGGTGGGAGGGTTGAACTGCAGAAAAAATCTTAGATGATGAAGGGTGATGTTTTTACTTCATATGTCATTTCTGGGTAAGATCTCTTGGAATCTCGTCTCTACACATCACTTTAATTTAAACACAGGGTGCAGGCAGCTTCACAAGCTACTTACATCCCCATTTTGATAGGGCAAAGCTTAATATAAACAACCATACATCTTTGAGAGCAGATGTTGTTGAGTATCCAGGACAGTTTCATAAACCTCCTTCCAGTGTTCTTATATTCAATCTTGAAATAGCAAATTCAGCAGATTTCAGGGGATTAATAAGTAAACGCTATTGGCATCCTGCTCTGTGTTTAATTTTGTGTTATTTAGTCATTGGCTGCTTTCCTTTAACCTATGAATGCAAGATAGAATGTGTGAGCACATTTTTAGTAACTGCATGTCTTCAGACAGATTTACAGACGTTATTAATGGCAAGGAATGATATGCTATACAGTATATGTCTTTGGTGACCTTTAGGTAATGCAGTTCTAGTTGTTGATTATGGAGGATTCAGCATAAAGGTCTGCCCTGGCAGTTGAAATTAACACCAACATTAACTGAAGCTGTTTAGGTACAGCATACGTTCAAGCTGAGCAACATTCTAGTCAGTTTCTTGTTAAATAATTGGGGGCAGGCAGAAAATATTAGCTATCATCTTTGCAAAATGTTGAACAGTCTTATAGATTTAAGAAAAAGCAGGATATAATATTGAAGCTGTAGGATGATTAAATACCAGCATGTGAATATTTATCTGTGATGTAGGCACAGATTGAAAAGGTGATTTTCTGGTACAGATGCCAGGCTTTTTTGACAATTATACCAAACAAATCAGCAGTTCTGTCTACCTCTGATTCAATATGCAGCAACCCACTAAATAACACAACTTAATGATTTTTTGGAGTTTCTGTCATAAGTTTGTGTGAAATGTGGACAAAATGAAAACAGTATTTCAAAATAGACTCAAAATTGTTTAACTCTGGACATTTTCATTTAGGGGTGATCAAAGTTCTGCACAAAACAAGAAACACTACAAAATGGCTAAAATTAATACAAAATATTATAAAAAGTAAGTTAAGATAGTAAAGAAAAAAAAAAGAGACAACATAAATTAACTAATACCAACATTGTTGTTAGTATTAAACACTAAAGATGAAAGTAATGCAAGATATACTGAGTGCTGTGAGTTCTATCAATGTGTCATATCATCAGTGTTATTTCCTAAAAATATATATTTAAAAATTTAAGGGATGTACTTACTTTTGTAAAATACTGTCTAAAAAGGTTGTGATTGTTGGGGTTGCAACATTGTGGCTTCCAAAGAACCTCAAAGTAGAACTATTTACAGATGACAGATAAACACTTTAGTCACTGCAGGGCTTAGCAGAATACAAAACTAGGGTGCTTTGATTCCAGGTCCCCCTCTGTGTGGGTGGGGGTTGATAAAGGGCAACAGTGAGGCAAAGGTTCACTTTGAATAATAATATTAATGATGAACCTTTTTATAATCTGATGAAGACTCTACTAGTATGGCGAAGGCTAAATCACTAATGTAAATTGTTTAAAATAAACCATATTTGCAAGCTGAAATTAAAGATTCAGGCAAAACTAGTTTATCTTTAATAACTAAAATGAGTTTAATAACAACAGATAAACATGAATATAAGACAGAAATTATTTATAAATTCCTGACGGGGCTGTCCTGAAGCACTCATGCTAGTATACATTGATCTGGAGTAAGAGATTATGGTTTTTACCTGCAAGAGGATGAGTAGCTCTATAATCACAGCTGTCAGGATGTTATATGAAGGCTAATATTGTACAATTATAAGATTTGGTACATGTGTTTCTGGTGAAAATCTACAAAAAAGTCTCTTGGAGCCATAGTCCAAGCCCCACAGGAAGTCGGCCATTTTGGATCAAAAATATAATTTTCTCTTATTGAGTCGTGTAGTGTCTCAGCAAACTTCAGCCAGAGGTTTGAGTCACAGACTTTAAATTTGCTTAGCATAAACTTAAATTGATAAAAATAATTTTACTACATCGAAGCATATGGGGCCAGCCAAGCATCACAATCTGACCTCTCACCATTAAACATCATGGTTTTATAACTACAATATGCTAGTTCAGAGGAGTAAATTTTTTGTTGTGTTATCTTGGAACAGCATTTGGCAAATACAGATGCCTATTTGAAGATATCAGAGTAGCCCAGTTCCAAGGCAACAGGAAGTCTTGTGTTTTACTGTTGGAAGCCCTTGTTGTTCGCTGCTTGCCTATGAAACAAGAAATAGCTGGAACTACTGTCAGGAAGGTTGAATGTGGACCACATTGGCATACATACATAGTGGTGCGCTGGTCCTGCGGTCGCGATAGGCTGAGCAGCACTGAGCTGTGAGGGCCGCCCAATGCCGCTTGCGACTTTAATATTGTAGCTGGTTTTGCAGGCGATTGCGACCTATTTTCTGCTGTTTTCTATGACTACTGGCCATAGTGTGTGTTCAGATGTGCACATGTCACATATATCTACATATAGGGGTGGACCTCTATTACCCCTTTCACACTGGCCGAAAAACCCATTTAAACCCGGGAACAATCAGCTTTTAGTGGCGGTGGGAACAGCTCGCTGACGCGTGTCAATCCAGGTCAAACAACTCTGTAAGGGACCCGCGCTAAAATCGCCTTGGCTCTGATCAGTATGCAGTGTGAACACCAGAGCTGACATGCTAAATTATGTAATGACATGGAGGGCAAGGAACGTATCTGACATCATCTTGTCGTTAGCATGTTAAATAACAAGGCCAAACAACTCTGCTTTTAGTCGAGAAACATGGCATAGCACTGGCAAAATAGAGATTTGTGAGCTCCTTATGATCCGCGCAGAAGAAGAGATTCGTCTCCAGATTTCAAACACACTCTGGCTCCCGTCTATGTTGCCCTTCATTGTTTAGAGCTGGCTTTTCAGTCAAATGGAAAAATAGCTAAAAGCCAATTGTTAGCGGATCAACCCAATTTTCAAAAAACCCGGGTTTTCATTGCGACAGAGGCTAATACTGTATGAGTGATAGGTTTGGTTTATACTCTCCACATCGAACAGGCTGAGAGGGCACATGCAGTAAAAGTGACACTATCATGCCATCCCTTCCTCCAAAGTAGGGTGTCAACTGTTTCTTCTCTTTTTTTCTGCATTTCCACATGTTTTTATCCCTGCCCCACTCTGGTTGTTGTGAGTACCACACCTACATCCGCATCAACTATAAAAGGGTACAGTTCTTCTCTGGACTTGTGCATGGCATGCTCAGACCAACGCAACAACCCAATGCACGGGTATATCTCAAACTATACAGAGCACACAAAATTGTAGAGGCCGGTGCATTTAGACTTAGACTTTAGACTTAGACAAATTTTATTGTCATTTTGTTTACACAGCGTGTATACAAAACCAAATTTCGTTTAGTAAATTTGGATGAATAAATGCCATTGTGTTGTAAAAATAGCAAATGAAAGTATCAGTTTGTTTTCATAAAATAAATACTTACTATAGATTTATTAAATTCAGAAAAATTGACTTTTACCTCATTTCCCACTGCCTGATAAAGCTGTTTAACCCTGCAAACAATCGGCTTTTACAGTAGAAGAAGTGGAAGCAGCTCACTGACCAGTGTCGACTCATGTCAAATGACTCGGTAAGCGTCCCAGGTTAAAATCGCTTTCAAATTGTTCGGCTCTGATTGGCTTACAGTGCCAACATCACACCCGGGTCGACCTGCAAATTTTCTTGAATGCAGAGAATGTACGTCACAACATTGCGCCATTCCAAAAAAAGTAAAAAAAAAACAAAAAAAAATCTACTGGACTTTGTTTCCAAGGTTGAAGACGTGTGGGTTTTTTACAAAACCTTTTTTGGAATGACTGTGACCTGAATGACTGAGAATCTTCACCAGCAACATTGCGCCAGTCGCTTCTGATCTTACAAGCCAAAAAAACTCTGGTTACACTTGATAAACATGGCACAGCACTGCTAAGAGGGATTCAGATGGCCAAAAGAGCCAAACGATACAGCACCCTTACTACGCCTTGGCTCCCTTCCATGTTGATCTCCGTTGTTCACTTTCCTGATTTCTGTAGTAGTGGCGTTATAATTTTTAGCGGGTCGAAATAAACTGTGCTAACCTGCTAATTTCATTGGGAAAGAGGCTATTAAGTAAGTTTTGCTTTAATCTAAGTTATTAGAAAATGAATCTAAAGAATTTATTAACTTGACTATCTGGTAGGAGGTGCAAAATGATCCGATTAATTAGTGGATTGAGGTTATCAGTATTATCTTAAGTTTAATCTACAAAGGTTTAGTAATTATGGTATAGTGTTATTTGTTCTGTCTGTCAATATGGAGTTAAACAGATAGTAGAGAATGGTTTGAACTTGAATGGTTTGAGTTATCTTACCTCAGTGGAGTGTGCCTCTTAAATTTTCCGGTAAAAATATGTAGTGGCACAATGTCTGTGCAGGTTAACTGATCTGCATTCATTAATGCCAAGAATTAAAAGAAAACAACATTAGGGGAATGTGTCATTGAAATAGAGTGGCTTCACATAAGAGGTCGCTCACTGCAGAGTGAAGTAGCAGTTTACTTACTGGTGAGACAGCAGCATCAGCTCTCGGCTCAGCCCATCCTCCCTGTGACAGCGCAGCGTTACGTTCTGCATCTCTGCTCTGTCGTCAGAGAAGCCCCAGCCTCCCACCCGCGCACAACTCCTCTCCTCTCTGCACCAGAAAGGAGCAATCTCATCTCTCCGTCTCTTTTATGTCCTCGCTCGTTCTCTGTCAGTTAGTGTGTGTACTCAGAATGAGGTTAGCAGCACCAGCAGCAGCAGTAGATAGAGACAGCAGAGGCACAGTTACTACAGCAGCCAGGAGAGGCTGTCCTTCAGCTGTGCACCATCTACTGCTGCATTCACCCCTGCCCTGAGAACACAACGCTCATTCCTGTGCTCTCTCTGTGTTTCTCCCTGCTCCTTCTCTCACCTCTCCGAATTCATTTCTCGAATTCGACTCCCTCTCTTTTCTTTCCCTTTCTCTGTAGCAGTGATGGGGAGGACCACCATGTAGAGACTGAGAGGCAACAAAGGCAAGAGCAGAAGAGCAGTAATGGAAAGCCACACATGGAGTGGGTCTGGACTGCAGCCGTGGTGAGCCTGAGAGCTACATGACTTGAAACCACCATCATTGCCCTTCTCAGGACCTAACCACTTGGGCTGTCCAGCACTTACCTGGATGCTCCCCATTTGTGATTTGCAATCCCCTTTTCTTCCCCTGCACTGTTGCTCTCTTTCCTGTGCTTTAATTTTCTTCTTTTTTGCATCTTTTTTTTCCTGTTAAGATCCGTTTCACCTGAAATATAGGCTTCTCCCCTCTTATCTATTTGGATTTTTGTCCTTTTTTTGAACATCTTTATCCCCAAGAAGCACTTGCTCTTTATTCCTTTTTCAGTCATTGTTGCCTGTTAGAAATTATTTTTAGATTTTTTTTAATCAGACTGAGCTCTGTTGTGCAATTCTTCTTCTTCTATAAGCAATAACAAACACTAATCCAACTGACTTGAAAGCTGAAAACATGGGGGACATGTCCAATAGCGATTTTTATGCCAAGAACCAAAGAAAAGAGAGCAACCATGCGGCTGGCTTTGGTTGCTCTGTTATGGAGCTGCGGTCTTTGATGGAGCTTCGTGGCACAGAGGCAGTGGTCAAGCTCCAGGAGGACTATGGAGCAGTGGAAGGACTCTGCATGCGATTGAAAACCTCACCCACTGAAGGTAAATGCATGCTTCCTACCATTCCACATAAAATACATATATTGTTGTTGTTTTAGTGTAATATTTTTGATGCATAATTGTTTTTATCTCTTGATATACAAAATATTTGCTTGTGTTAGAGAACATTATTTTATCAAAACCTGGGGTAGATGTAATGTAGAATTTTCCTGAAGCATTTTTGAGAGTACGTAAGCACCGCATAATTATAATACATGAGGTTTGGGGATCTGATTTAAGGACCATATATACATTTTGTGCTTTGTAGCTAGTGTGAAATCTCTTTAGTATGCACAGAAAAATCTCTGGACAGTTTAGCCCACCTAACTCTCCCTCCCCATCAGAAGGATCCCACCATCTCTTGTCATCTTCCTTTTCAGCCAATCAGGTGCAGACGGTAAAATAACTGTCCAGGTGGGATGATAAAATGAATGTGGTAGAAATCAAAGTGATAGAAAAAAAAATCATTTATTTTTTTTCATGTTTTTATGTGCAAAAAATATAAATATGTATTTAATATAAAGTAGTTAAGAAATGTATGTTAGCATAGGGAAGACAAATCATATAGCACACTTGTAATTCTATATATTCTATCCTATTGTAACATTCAAAATGTTACAATTTTATATGCCAGGTCACCTCTAGCCAATTTATCTTGACTGTACATTTTAATAATCACACTTACATAATTGCTATAGTGTGATGCTTGAAATAATTACGAAGTTTGAAGTCTGACTTGCAACTTTAGTTGTGTAACTTTGTAGTATGGCCATGACAGAACAGGACAGGTATATCCAGAGATGGTCATTAAATCCCTAAAACGCTATGAGTTAGGGATTTCTGACTTCTTCTGATATCTTATTAAGTAGACCATGTTTCATCTTTAATAATGTTATTAATTAATGTCAGCAGGGCATTTACCCACTGAGGATATCATTTTAGTACATCATACATTGCTTAATATCTAAGTTAGAGTGCTATAAAATAAAATAACAAAAGCAATTCATAGACTCGACAGCTCCATCTATCTATCCATCCATCCATCAAACCATTCAACCATCCATCCTCCCTCTATGGGGGCTGGTGCCTTTCTCCTGTAGTTGATGGGCAAAAGATGGGGTACGCTCTGGACAAGTCACCAGCAGGCTTTGATCAGATCATCGAAGACAAACTTCAACTGTTTCTTGCATGTAGTGAAATTATTTATATTTTCTAAAAATAGATGTGCAATATTAAGGAAAGCTGAATCTTTGATGCTTGGTAAAGGGCAAAGTATCAGAGTTTTTGAAATACCAGAAAGATTTAAATAAAAAAATAAATAAAATACAACAAGGTAATGATGACATGTGACCCAATTAACAAAAAAGGTTTTGCGAGCAAACAAGTCAACCTGCCTGCATTGGCATCACAATCTTCTGACCTAAATTACATGAAACTTGTGATGTGAGCTAAACAGAAAGGAAAAAAGGACATAGGACTAAGGATGATCCTGAAAGAGTGCAGAGTGGAATAGGATAACCACTTTCTGTGTGTCCTAATCTTTCCGAACATTAGAAAAAGAGGGCTGAATGTTGCCTTGTTTGTACAGGAGATTTGTACCAAGTATTGACTGCAGGAATGCCAGTAATTAGACTAACAGGGATTCTGTTAAAAGCAATAGTTGAAGCATGGAGCAGAGAATTTAAGATGTGAAGCTCAAATTGAATTCCTGAACCAAAAATAAACTGGCATATGGAGTCGGTCACCAGGAAGTTTCCTCATCTGTCTTCAAATGCAACAAACACAGCAGTACCACTGGTAGTCACAGGGGAATTTGACTCACTATACATACAATTAATCAGTAAAAAAAATAAAAGAAGAAAGGGACAAAAAATGGCACATAGTGTCAGAATATTTCATTGCTACACAGCCTCTGCCTTGTTTTTTAAGTCTCTTTCTAAAAATAATCAAGATGTCCTCTATCGTTGTCCTCTATTGTAAAACTTTCCGTCAATTTTAGAAACCAGGTTTAAAAATCTCTCTTGGCTACTCTGCTTAACAGGTTCAGAGAGGGAAACGTTTTCCAGAACACTTAATGTCCAGTTGCCTAAACTGAACCTTTCAAGCCTGACCATGATCTGGATGCCTGAGAATCTTCAAAGATATGTTATGTTGTTGTTTAACAAAAGTTACACAAAGTGTCAACATTTCACAAGAAAGATGGTGTGTTGATCTTTTTTTTTGCTAAGTCTGTGTTTTTAAAATAATTTGTTTACATTAATGTATTTATTCTTGAATTAAGCATGCACTTCTTATGATTTTTGACCATTCAAACAGATATCTCATATTCTCATATTGATAATCATAATCCAAATTGATTAAACTTGCTAAAGAATATGCATTAGTTAAATATGACTAGCCATAATCTCTTTTACCCTCGACTGCTTCACTGAGCTGGTATAGAGATCATAGACAGGTTCAATCAAATGTAGTAGAAGGCAGGCCACAGCACATAACAGTAGAAATCAAACTCTCCTTTTTATCACATCCAGTATGAAGGCCAAAACACCCTGCACCCAGTTTAGCATCCATTCAACTGAAAATCAAAGCATTAACATATGGTTAAAATAAATAGGGCCATGCAGTCTGCTCCTGATTCACTCCATCAGTATCTGCATGGTTCTGACCAGGATAAAGCCCTGGTCTATCATGGTCTGACCTATGCAGTGGTTGGGCCTACGCAGCAACTTGAAGGAAATGTCATGATTCCTGCAGGAAGAGAGACACAGTTACAAAGGAAATTACAGGGGTTTGTCTCCATATTGATTCATCTAGAAACAGCAACACACATTTTGTTCACATACAGTGAGGCCAAAAAGTATTTAGTCAGCCACTGATTGTGCATGTTCTCCTACTTAGAATAATGAGAGAGGTCCATAATTTTCATAGGTAAACTTCAACTAGGAGAGAGAAAATGAAAAAAATAAATAAATCCAGGAAATCACATTGTAGGATTTTAAAGAATTTATTTGTAAATTATGGTGGAAAATAATAATTTAGTTACCCACAAACCAGCAAGAGTTCTGGCTCTCACAGACCTGGTACTTCTTCTTTAAGAAGCTCATCTGTCCTCCACTCATTACCAGTATTATTGGCACCTTTTTCAACCTGTTATCTGTATAAAAGAGACCTGTCCACAGCCTCAAACAGTAACACTCCACTCAACCATGGCCAAGGGCAAAGAGCTGTTGGAGAACACCAGGAAGAAGATTTTAGACCTGCACCAGGCTGGGAAGAGTGAATCTACAATAGGCAAGCAGCTTGGTGTGAAAAAATAAACTAAAGCAACTAAATACAAGACCACTGATAATCTCCCTCGATCTGGGGCTCCACGCAAGATCTCATCCTGTGGGGTTGAAATGATTATGAGAACGGTAAGCAAAAATTCCAGAACTACACCGAGGGACCTGATGAATGACCTGCAGAGAGCTAGGAACAAAGTAACAAAGGCTACCATAAGTACAGTAAAACACTACACCAAGAGGGTCTCAAATCCTGCAGTGCCAGACATGTCCCCCTGCTCAAGCCAGTATATTTCCAGGCCTGCCTAACGTGTGCCAGAGTGCATATGGATGATCCAGAAGGATTAGGAGAATTTCACTTTGTCAGATGAAACCAAAACAGAACTTTTTTAGTAAAAACCCAACTCGTCGTGTTTGACGGAAGAAGAATGCAGAGTTGCATCCCAAGAACATCATGCCTACTGTGAAGCACGGGGGAGGAAACATCATGCTCTGGGCTGTTTTTCTGCAAAGGGGACAGGAAAACTGATCCGTGTTGAGGGAAGAATTAACGGACCCATGTATCATGAGATTTTAAGCCAAAGCCTCCTTCCATCAGTGAGAGCCTTGAAGATGAAAGGTGGCTGGATCTTCTAGCATGACAATGATCACAAACACACTGCCTGGGCAACGAAGGAGTGGCTCCATAAAAAGCATTTGAAGGTCCTGGAGTGACCTAACCAGTCTCCAGATCTCAAACCAATAAAAAAATGGTGGAGGGAGTTGAAAGTTCTTGTAACCCAGTGACAGCCCTGAAACATCACTGCTCTGCATGGAGGAATGGGCCAAAATACTAGCTGCAGTGTGGGCAAACCTGGTGAATACTTACAGGAAACCATAGACCTCTGTCATTACCAACAAAGGTTATGTTACAAAGTATTAAGTTGAACTTCAGTCATTGACCAAATACTTATTTTCCACCATAATTTAGAAGTAAATTATTCAAAAATCCTACAATGTGATTTCCTGGATTTTTTTTTTTAAGTAGGAGAACTTGCACAATCAGTGGCTGACTATATATTTTTTGGCCCCACTGTATATCAAATGGGGCAGACTTAGACATGCACAAATGATAAAACATTTAAATAAGCAGTACACTTACTCATGGTAGAAGCATACTCCTAAAAAAATAAAGTAAGACAGTGATGGTCTTTTAACTTGCTAGAGCAGCAACTGCATTTATATCTTTACTGTCTAGTTTGTTTATACTGGTAAATTTCAGGTTCAAACCCCTCTGAGAGTAATTGACCTCATGCAGCTCATGGTCCATAGAGACAACATGTCTATAAAACGTTACCCTGTGATGGACTTGTTACCTGTCCAGAGTGTACCCTTCCTCTAGCCCCATACATAGGTATACAGACTTCATGGAACAATAATGATACATGTGGTTTACGTATTCTGCAGAAGATACAATTTTTTAAACTTCAAAGGTGATCATAATAATGCCAGCTGCCATTATCTGTCTGTTATTTGAACCTCATGAGGCAGAAGTTGACCGTGAAGTGTCCCTTCTCCAATTAATGTATTAGCCTTTGAGGCAGGAAAGTTAACAAATCTGAACTAAGAAGAAGGCAACATGTTAAACCTTTACAATGCTTAAGAATTTCACAATGACATTTATCTAGACTTGATGGTTCAGAGAAAGAGCAGATACAATTACAACAATTAAAATTTAAACGTAGAAAATACTGCTTTGGTGTTTTTTTTTATTTTTTATTCATCTTTGTAACCCCTGTTTTGTACTGTATACCTGGACCCAGGATTTAGTTACTTATCTGTCACCTTATAGATAACAAGGAGGTGATGTCTTGGCTTGTTTCTGTCTTTTGTTTAAAGCTAAGCTGTCAGCCTACATTGTAGTCTACTAGAATGTGCTGTGAATGTAAGCTAATTCTATTCTAAGAGGAAAAAGGTCAACTGGTTGGTTTTGAGAGTATGACTTTTTCCTAAAGATCGATACTTAATACTGCAATAAGTTGCAATATATGTTTTGGTTTGCCACATTGTATTGACAATAGATATAAAGGCATGACTAATCCTGAAAATTTTGGATGAAGAAAAAAACAATTAAGCCACTTGTTTATTGGCATAATAGAAATGGAATAGTTTCCAGGATGGTAGGACATAGGTGACAGTTTGACAGTTCCTTCTACATTCTTTCCAGATGTTTCCACATATATACTGTGTATATATATATATATATATATATATATATATATATATATATATATATATATATATATATATATATATATAACAGTTAATCCTTCAGTACTTTTTGAAGTATTCATTACATTTATACATCCAACTCCTTACTGTTTTTATCTCCCCATCCTTCTCCTTTTTTCATACCTGTTTTTCAATGGAATTCAAACAAGATTATGATCATATTGTTAATGCACTGTTACACTACATCCTTTTTTAGGCTAGCACTGACAGAAAAGACATGCTTGCAGTTTAAATAAAATTCATACTTTAAACTCATTTCTAATCTAGTGTTTGTCTCCTCTTCCCCATCATTGGCTACCTTTGGGCTCATCTGTTGCCCAATGGCCTATAAGCAATATCTTATTCCCTTGGTCTTTTTTTTTAAGGAAAAAAGGTTAAAATGTGCACACCAGTTCTACAAAAGGTTTAAATATTTGCATATTTGTTCGTTAATATATGTTTGTTGATAACATATTTGTTCATTTATGAGCTTTAAAATAGGGCACTCAGAAATGCTTTCAAAATGCAGGACTGCATGGCCTTGTAGAAAGAATCCAAAAATGTCCTTACTTCCTAATCCAGCAACTGTAACTTGATGCACTTTCTTTCTGTATTTCTGTTCCAGTAGCTTAGCACTAAGTCGTGCATAACTTTGAAGTTAAAGGAAAACCATGTTTTTTTTTAGTTTAAAAAAAAAAAGTTTTTAAGGGTGAAACTCTGAAAAAGGTGGGAGGCATTTTAATTCAGCCTTGTTTACTCCGTTACCCTTATATCAATTGTAGTATAACTTATAATAGGGATGCACTGATATTAAAATCTGAACGGACACTCAGTTTTTTAAATGTACATGATATGATTCACTACACATTGGAAACACTTTGTAAAGGAAACTGCAGGGGAAGTCACCTAAATAGGGCCCATTTAACTGTGCTGCATAATGTCGCAGCATCAACTATATGCACTAGATCTTTTTCCCCTTGTCTATAGTTTTACAGATCTGTTCATGGGAAATGTTAAGTGTTCTTTGTGTTTTCTGCTGTTAATTTTATTATTTTATAAAGTTAATTATAATAGTGTCTAAGATTATTAGTGTGATAAAACTACACATTTTGGTGCAAAACTTGTTCAAATGTATTGATATGCTTTTTTTTTTCTCAATTTTGCATATTAAAAAAAGCCCTTCAGAAAAGTCAGGGCGTGAAGAAACTCAGGTTCCAATTAATTGATAAGATCAATCAACTTTACGTTAACTAATTCTATAATAACTTCTATCGCACTTGAGCAGTGGTCTGCAAACTTTTCTTGCTGCCCCAATCTTTGGTCTACTAAAAGGTTTTCGTTACACATTAACCTCTTACCTTGTGAAACATTTAGGTTGCAGCACCATCCCTTTGGGATTTTTTTTTCTTTAGCACAGACAAGGTAATGGATAATGAATGGAGACAAATAGAAGGCAATCCTGGAAGAAAACCTGTTACAGGTTGCAAAAGACCGATTTGGATTGAAAAATATCTGTGTGTTAGAATAAGCTAGTCAAAGCTCAGAACAAATTTTTAAGTCTATAGCTTAAGACTTGAAACTATATGTTCACCAATGTTTTCCTTCAAACAAGACTTAATCATTTTTTAGAGAAGAATATGCAAAATAATTGGAGTCTATGTACATAGTTTTGCATAGTCACGACATATCAAAACATTTCCATCTATATATTTATTTCTCTCATCGTTGTATACTTAACATTAATGTAGTAAAAAAAAAAAAAATGAGTAGATCACATCTGATGCTCTTCATAAAAAGTCTTTCACCCACTGGTAATGATCAACTCAATGACCAACCCTGGCTGAAAGTGCTTAAAGTTTGTTGTGGTGTGTGGTTGTAATATAACAATTGCAAATAGGTTTAATGGAATGTTCACACAAAATGCATTTCCAGCAACTGGAGTGATCGATTTACATTGTCATTCCAATGTAGAGGTGCCCTAAGGGGTGCAGCAATGCAAAGCGATGTGATGGAATCTCTTCTAGCGACGCAAAAGGAATGGAATGGGTGATCAGAGAAGACTAAGATTTTTTTCCAATGTGTGAATGTACTGTAAGATATTTGAATATTTTTATACACTGCTTAGAGCAGGGATGGATATTTCCATAGGTACGCTTACAATACCTCAAAATAGATTTTGCTGTATATTTTCCCACTTGTCCCACTGTTTAGAAGGCCTGTCTTTCACCGTCCTTTTGTATTTATTATCCTCTCAGACCCACAATAAAGGCAGCCAATTTGGACACTAAGCTTCAGTGACATTTTACTGTGGTCAGAATAGGCCTCTTTTTACAATGCAGGGGCAAAGGCAGAGTAAGTACTGAATAGGCATTTAAAGGCTTGTCTGAGAAACAGCCATTCTGAATGCAATGATTCAATTTGTGGGCGCTGGCAGTGTTGGTGTCTATGCTGATATTATTACAAAATGAGAGATGTTTAAAGAAATTCTTACAACTCATTCCCCTAAGAGATATGTGAATTGTTTATCTTTTTAGGTATCTTAAAACCTAGTTTTTTTGTGTTATGTTGAAGTATTTTAACCTCCTTGTCGTTGCAATATTCTGGTATGCATGTTTACTAATCCTAAATCACAAATCCCTTGACTTCCTATCTACCCCTTTACCTTTCAACTTCTTCCTTTGGTTAACTCAGACTTCCTCCCCATCACCTTTTCACTTGCCCTTTACATGCTTCTATGTCCCATCATCCTTAACGTGCGACATCTTATGTCTTCTTCCTATCCTCTCCTCCTTTGTTCCCATTTCTATTTCAGTGTGCTGGTCGGTTGCTGGTATCCCAATGGGCCAGCGTGCAGTGTACCCTAAATAGACCTGCTCTACATCAATAACCTTCATCATGTCTCCCTTCTACTCACGCATCTTTCACAGTGTTAGATACAATGTGAAAAGATGCTAGGAAAGTAGCACACCTACCTGAAAAAGTAGCACACCTTTTTCATGTGACCTTGACTGTGTATTTATATTAATATAACTTTGGCAAATTAAAGAAAAGACTTGAATCCAAATTATTCTATTGTCACATCTAAGAAGCAATTAGAATGAAAATGTTTATGCCTTGTGTTTTGTGTTGTTGTGCCATCACAATCATAACAGTCCCTGGAGTAACACTTGGTGCATTTTTTTTTTAATGATATAAATTTTTTGATGGCTCTCATGCTACCATTTCCTAAATCGTACTTGACAGCATCTCATTTAAAATACACTGACAATGCTCTTATAGAGGGTTGTTGGGTTTTCAGGATAAGTTAATATGTAATCTATCTTAACATCTGAATTGAAATACTTGACCAGATGGATATTTTTTGGATCTAGAGCATTTCCACTACAACATGTACCTTTGCTTTTTTTCTCATGGTGTGTATGGTAATATGTATAACCACACAGGCCAATTTATAGTAGAATATTTTCAACACATACCTTCAGGTTAAACTAGTTGGATATTGTAACATTCCAAAAACATGATATTTGTTGTTCCACATGGTTTGTTGAAAAACCATTTTTCAATTTCCCTCATGACTCTCATGATAACACCTTCCTTCCACCTTCCAGATGATGTTAACAATCTCTTTCTTTAAATGAAAACAATCAGTTGATAAGAGGTTAATATTGCCTGATAAAACACACAGTCACCATAAACAAATGTTTACGAGAGCACAGTAGCATTTTAAGTGCATTTGAACACATAATCTGATATAGATTTAAAACTAATGCCAAATATATGCTTAATGGTACAGAGGACATTTTTTCCGGAAGTATATAAGAAACATGCGCAACACTAACCTACCTACTCCTCTATCTTTGTTTGAAAGAATCTTCTGAATACACTCTAGTCTTATTTCGTTGCTCTCTGGCCTTCCTTAAACTTTAGAGACAGTTTTCTTCTTATGACTCAGCCATTTTCAAAGTTGATAAGAGCAATAGAGCTGCCCTAAAAGACTAAAATCGAAGCTTACTGGATACATAAACATATTGGTGCACAACCAGAGGCAACAAAGACTTCTCAAAGATTGGCATGTCTTGCACATAACAAGAATTCACATAAGAATATCTATAGTGTACACCGTCATCCAGCGCCTTTAGGAGCGTAAGGGTGGGAGCACCTTTTTTAGTCAATCAGTGAGCTGTTAATTAGCTTCTTACTTACACATCTCTTTGATTTTGTTCTTTAATACTGCTTATTTGCTGCTAAAGTGAACTGTTTAGTGAACCGTGTTAAACAGGGAATGATTATTAGTAATTTAAATAAGGAAATTATTTTAAGATTTTCTTTACCAGGGGTGAGATTAAAGTAAAATGTAGCTCATAAAATTGCCTCATCAATACTATTTTTCCTGCCAGTTTGATGCTTAGAGAATGTTTCTGTAAAGTGTGTCACTCTGTCTGGAAATTTGCCTAGAGAAATGTGTTGTGTTTCACTGTGATTGCTTGGTGGTTTTTCCTCCGATAAATCTGCTTCGATCAAGACTATGGATGTACATGTCAAATCTGTGCAAGCTTTGAGGGCTGAGAGCTGCCTACTCATCTGCTAAAGACATGCAGTGTACAAGAGCTTTAACGCTGGTGCAGCTTCAGGTAGCCTCTCATGGAATTTCCTCATGAGGTTGTATTGTTACTCAAAGTTTGTTATGTTGTCCATGTTGGACACCACACAGTATTCCTATTATTTATGACCAACTTTACCTCAAATACTTAACTGTCCCAATTTTTGTGAAAAAAAATTGCGTTACACATTTGAAAATGTACCGCTTTTTTGAACACATTTTACATTTCTTCAAATCATAACACCTAACTCTCCGAATTCTTCAAGAAATAGACACCTATGAATGATATATTGCATTTCCTTCACAATCACATTTTATCTCAGGGATCCTGGTAACAGCTTTGCAAAACAAGGACTGCTCCCCAGATGCTACATTGAAAACTGCATGAATGTGGATTTCTTTAGTTTCCAGAGGCAACATTTAGAGAGCATTCAATATATTTTAACATATTTTATTTTTTTTTTGTATCTAGAACTTCCAACTTAATGTTTTCAAAATGTATTATATCAAATAACTCCTCTCTCCCTCTGTCAGCCTACATGCTTAGATTAAACTTTTTTTTTTCTCCCTTAGAGGCATTCACAACAGGTTTAAGAAAATAATTATATTGTTTTAGAAAGCTATTTGATATCTGGCATTGATCTATTATTATATATCTTTCCCCTTTCTCTTAAACTCCTTTCCTTTCAGAGTCATTGAGTTTAATTATAGATAGTTTTGAGCATGAACAGTTAGTAATAAATATTCATAAGCAGAGCTTTTAATGTATCTCTACATATGTAAGACTAAGAGAATTAACACCAAATAAAAAAAAATATATATATATTT